>NC_037673.1:141571848-141871848 GCF_003255815.1 Theropithecus gelada | reverse complement strand
TTCCTTTTGCAGGTTTATCTTTTACTTTCAGATCTCCAAGTATTGGATTTCCCACATTATCTCTTTTTTTCTATACATACTTACCTCCTAAGTTTCCTACTAGTGTCGTAGCTTTAAATGTTATATATATATTTGTGATCTGCAAGTTTATGTCTCTTGTCCAGACTTTGCCTCTGAGCTCTTCAGCCACTTCTGCTCATCAGTTCAGATATCTAACTGCCTATTAAATGTCTAGTGGGCACCTCAAATTTAACAAGTCTGAAATAGAGCCAAAACACGAGTCAAATTGGTATATTGTCCTTATTTATGTTTTTAATTGTCTTTCTTCTCTATATACATGTAAGCTCCTATAAAAACATAAAGATAGATTTTTGTCTGTCTTTTTTTCATGCTTTTAATTTCTAAGAATAGTACATAGTATTACTATAGTATATAACAAAGAATATTTCTCAGCCCTTGAGACAGACAAACTTTTGTGAGATTGACCAGTATCTGAGCTAAAGCTGTGAAGGAACTTAGCATTATATAAAGGGCACATGGTAATGGAACACCTGACTCATTCTCTGGTGACTCACACTCTGAGCAAAGCTAATGGACACAGACAATTTTTATTCAATGAGGTAGAGCAAAGAACTGGTGCAAAACCCAGGGGAAGTGAAGAGTTTAGAGCTTTAAAGAACACGTACTACCTTAAAAGAGATAATTAACCTATCATCCCAGCAAAGTCTAATGAGCACAGTTAAATCTAGCAATATTAATGCATTAAGATAAATGCTTTACATAAATCATCGTATATAATCTTCACAACAGTTATATGAAAGACATGCTAACATTATCCTGTTTTCTAGCTGAGGAAACGGGGGCTGTGAGAATTTCTAAAGAATCTTCTAAGATGTAAGTGAAAATCTAGGAGACTAATATGAAACATTTTTAAATTCTGAAAGTCAGGCTGGGTGTATTCATGATGGAATTGTTTCCTTGAGGGAAGCCAAAAAGAAAAGGGGTTTAGCACTTAGGTTATTTAACGCTGAGATGAGACCAAGTTAGAGATGTCAGTCTTGGAACAATTTTGTGTTGGAAGAAAGCTTGGATGGACTAAATGCAAAATTCAGTTGCCTTTTGCCTAAATGATTTCATCCAAAAATAGTTCTAGCAGATTCTGCTGATGCTCAATTCGTACTGTGTTATATCCCTGCATCATTCTCTTGCATACCAGCCTGATCTTCAATGTCTAGCCTGCCAGAAGAGGCAGGGGCAGAGTGCCGGATAATGATGATGCTGAGAGACTTTGTCCATAAGTGTAGAGAGGCCAGGTTAGTTGAGAAGTGAGAAATGACTACTGGATTGAGCAACATGGCTTTGGTAGCATGGTGGAGGCAAAAATTTGATTGAAATGAGTTAAGGAGCTAGTGGGAGGAAGGAAACGAGAAACAGTGAACATAAACCACTTCTATGAATTATTTGATGGCTACCATCACCACTTAAAAAAATGCAAACAGCTTACATCACATCTTTTTCTACTGCTGAAGACATATTGTCATCGACACACTTAACATATAAGAATATCAGAGAGGAACAGCAGCAAGACATCTGAATTAGGAATCGTAAAACTTGCATTTTAGGCTGAGCTTAAAATGTGACTAGATTTTTGGCCCTAAGCAAGTTACCTCCCATTTTCTCATTCTCTTATCTATTCAATGAGATTTGTAACTTTAGATTTCATTATTTCCCCAAGGAAATTAATTTGAATTGTCTCAAGTAAGATCTAATATTCTTTTCTTCTCATGGTACATAATACATATTCATTTGTTGCCAATATCTTTAATAAGAATATATACTTAAAATGTTCTATTCTCTCTCTTTTAGTTTTTCTTAACCTGTTACAAGATCTTTTCTTTAATGACCTCTAGAGACTTGATGAGCGAACTCCCTTGTTACTTGGATATGACATGTCAGTTACTATTAACTTAAATGTGTGATCTTGTCAAGATTTGCATCTATAGGATGAATTTTCATTTAAGCTACCATTAACTAACTATGACATAAATGTTGACCTTAAAATTGAAACATTTTATTAATCCTATATTGTTTTCAGTTAGAAAATTGTCCAACATATGGAAAATATTTCAAAGAACTCTTTTTTCAATACTGAATACTGATTTGTGCCTATTTTCACACTTGTTTAGTGTGCACAGTTATTTGACACTTTGGTCAAAGTTATATTTATATTTAAATGAACTACTTCTTTTTCAGCATAGCACAGAATAAAGTTTGGTAGTCATAGTCTTTGGATTAGGAAAATCTGATTTTCAATCTTTGTTCTGCCATCTGCTAATGTTAGGACATTTTGTTAGTTAATAGATATCTCAAAGCCTCATTTTCCTTTTCTGTAAAATAAGAGACCCTGAGCTTTGTGAAGTACAAATGAGATATGCTTGTAAAATGTTATGTACAGTGTGTGAAACTAAGTAAATGTTCAGGAATCTATTATCACTGTGAACAAGCAACTTACGAAGTTTTAAAAGAATTAAAAAATGTTATGATATGGTGCCTAGTCTCAAGGAATTTATACTCCAACAAAAGCATCTGACATACAGTTTAAGTGCAAGGAAATTCTTAAGAGTCATTTAGAAATATAAAAGCTAAGAACTGTGGGAGTACAAAAGAAGAAATACTTCCAACTTGGGATATTAGGAAAAGCTTCATCATGGATATGATATTCTAGGAAGCAGTCAAGATTCTGTCTGGTGGGGAAGGAAAAGGAAAAGAGGAAGTGGAGAAGGTGGATAAGGGAAGAAAAAGATAGACTTTCAGGTAGAGAGAGCAGGTAGAGTAGCTGAGCAAGGAGGGATGACTCATTCGCACAGCTGGAGCAGAGTGATGGGTGCAGAGAATTGGGAGGTGAGAGCTGACAGGTGAATTGGGGGTAGAGATAGGAAGACCATGTAAGATTTTAAAGCCATGCTACAGTGTTTATCATAAGCAATGGTGGAAGCACTATTTTAGACAAGAGAACCACTCAATCAGGACACTGAAGCCACAGATCAGAAGTTGCAGGGAAACCTGAAAATCACGTTTGGCTGGCGGTCTGTGAAAGCCATTCAGATGAGCAAAGTGAAAAAACTGGATGGGGTCTTTGGAGATAAAGGAAGGACAGAAATAGAGATTTGTTTTAGAGCTGGGCCTGAAATGATCTGATGATCATCTGGACATAGGCAGTGAGGGAGAAGGAAGTATTAAAGCTGACTTCAGGGACAACCTGGGAGCAAGATGGTGGAGGAGAACTCTCCAGTGCTTATCCCACCATAGAAATATCAATTTGAACAACTACCCACATATGAAAATACCTTCACAGGAGCTATGGAAACGTGGCTGTAGCCCAGTGAAAGGCACATTGAAGAGGGTAGGAAGAACAATTTTGTATTACCCAAGACACCCCTCCCCAACCCTAGGCAGCACAATGACTGAGAGAGATACCATCAGCTTGGGGCAAAGAGAGGGAAGTGAGCACAGGACATCGACTTTTACTCCAACACTGGGCTTACCACCCAGCACCAGGCAGATCCCCACACTCCAAGACTAGTATCCATGGATTGAGCCTCTAGACTGACCGTGGTGCCGGGTGGGACCACATAGCCCGAGGCTTGGCCTTGTGTGGTAGACTCAACCTCTGGTCTGCACTACTGCTGGGCTAACCTCAACAGCCCTGGGTTCTGGACAGCCCTTAGCTATAGGCAGCCCTCAAGCAGCCCAGACTTCTGAACCCTATCTCACACTAAATTCAGAAATCGACTCAAAATGGATTAAAGACCTAAATGTAAGACTCAAAACTGCGACCGGGCGCAGTGGCTCACTGCTGTAATCCCAGCACTTTGGGAGGCCAAGGCGGGCGGATCACGAGGTCAGGAAATCGAGCCCATCCTGGCTAACACCGTGAGACCCCATCTCTACTAAAAATACAAAAAATTAGCTGGGCGTGGTGGTGGGCACCTGTAGTCCCAGCTACTTGGGAGGCTGAGGCAGGAGAATGGCGTGAACCCAAGGGGCAGAACTTGCAGTGAGCCGAAATTGTGCCACTGTACTCCAACCTGGGCGACAGAGCAAGACTCCATTTCAAAAAAAAAAAAAAAAAAAAAAAAAAGACTCAAGGCTGTGAAATCTTAGAAGAAAACATAATGAAAAAGCTCCACGACGTTGACCTAGGCAATGAATTTTTGAATATAACCTCAAAAGCACAGGTAATAAAGACAAAAATAGACCAATGGGATTATGTCATACTAAAAAGGTTCTATAAAACAAAGGAAACAACCAACAGAATGAAGAGATAACCTAGAGAATGGAGAAAATATTTGCAAACTATACATCTGATAAGGGGTCAATATCCAAAATATATAAGGAACTTATTAGTAAGAAAACAAAATGACTTGATAAAAAAATTTGCAAAGGACCTGAATAGATATTTTGCAAAAGAAGACATAGAAATGGCCAACAGATATATGAAAAAATTCTCAACATGACTAATCATCAGGGAATTGCAAATCAAAACCATAATGAGATACCACCTCACATCTTTTATCAAAGGGACAAAAGATAACAAGTGTTGGAGAGAATGTGGAGAAAAGGTAACCCTTGCACACTGTTGGTGGCAATGTGAATTAGTCCAGTCATTATAGAAATAGTATGGCGGTTTGTCAAAAAATTAAAAATAGAACTACTATAAGATCCAGCAGTTCCACTACCGGGATCCAAAGGAAGTGAAATCAGTATGTCAAATGATATCTGCACTCCCACGTTCATTGCAGCACTATTCACAATAGCCAAACATGGAATCAACCTGAGGGTCCATCAGCAAATGAATGGATAAAGGAATGTGGTGTATATTCAAAATGGAGTACTCTTCAGCCTTAAAAAGAAGGAAAGCCTGTCATTGTGACAACATGGATGAATCTGGAGAACATTACATTAAGTGAAATAAGCCAAACACAGAAAGACAAATACCGCATCTCATTATGTGAGAATCCAAAAAAGTTGATTTTGTAGAAGTAGAAGGTAGAATAGTAGTTACCAGGGGTGTTGGGGGGTTACAGAGATATTTGTCAAATGATACAAAATTTCAGTTAGATAGAAGACATATGTTTAAGAGATCTATTGTATAATGTGATAACTGTAGTTAATAATATATTGTATTTATTATACTCTTGAAAAGCACTAAGAGAGTGTATGTTAAGAGTTACCAGAAAAATTATAACTATGTAAGTTAATGCATATGTTAATCAGCTAGATTTAGTCATTCCGCAATGTGTATATACTTCAAAATATTTGTATACAGTAAATGTAATTTTATCTGTCAATTAAAACATATACATTAAGGGAAAAAAGGGGCAGAGCCTTTGGGAAGTGATTAGTCATGAAGGCAGAGCCCTCCTGATTGGGATTAGAGCCCTGATATAAGAAGATATAAGAGGCCCACGGGAGCTCCTTGGCCCTTCCACCATATGAGAGTAGAGGCAGAACACGCCATCTGTGAGAAAGCATACCCTTACCAGGTAGGCACCAAATCTTTTTGCACCTTGATCTCAGACTTCCCAGCCTCCAGAACTATAAGAAATAAATTCTTGTTTTTAATATGTTAAGAAATATTTTAAAAATAAAATATTAACAATTTATTGTGCATGGTTTCTTTGGTTATAGACTCATTTTAACCTAAATCTTATCAGTTTAATAAATAAAATTGTAATTGTTAAAAAAAAGTTGTCAGCAAGATTTCAAAATGTAGGAGATACAGAAGAAGTTTTGAAGACAGTTGTTGGTAGGAGCAGAAAAATCTCATGCCTATAAGGACCAGACAAGAAAGGGGAATGAATGAAGTAGGCTAGATTAGGGGTTTGATACGGAGGGGTTGGGACTGTGGAAACTGTCCTGTATACCAAAGGAAGCATCTATTCTGCTTTAGTTAGTCATTGTCATGGAGAATTCATGTCAAATAGTACCAGATCTTTCTGTTTTCAAGAGAAACTGAATTTTCAGAATTTAAAGCAATTTATCCTATTTTATTTCCTTTAGATTTAATTATTTTTAAACACTGTATAGGTGAAACAACACAAGAGATGAGAATTTAAAACTTATAATAAATGTATAATTTTGTTATAATTGCCTGATATTTTCACCTATACATTTGCTTAAAGTACTGTTTATGTTTCCATTTAGCATTTATACGAATTTTTTCAACTGCCTTAGAATGGATATGATTCATACTTAACTGATTACTATTACTACATATTCCAAGTAAGTGGTCCTTTTCTTCTTTTCCTTTTGTGCTCTTTTCCTCAATAGTTTCTTCTACAACATATATTAGTTTCAAGCACGTTTGAGAATAAGTAATCAATACATCCATAATATAAATTCTAAAATAAGCAGATGAGGTTGTAGACAGGGGAATATGTGTGTGCACAGGTGTGTTTGTGTGTTTTGTTTAGTTTCAGGTACAGGAGAAAATGTGGACAAAGCATTTTTAAGTAGACTGAGCTTCTGGGACTTAAAATGCAAGAGTACAAAAAAGGAAATTTTAAAAAGTCTAGATAAGAGCAGAGAGAAAGAAATAAGATCCAGGTAAAAGAACTTTTAAATGAATATTGACAAGCTGATTTATCAATCAAATAACACAAAATTTCTGTATCTTCTATGTGGAGGGATGATGATAGCTCAGTTGATTTTAAGCAACATTTTTTAAGAAATACTGAGAAAGAAAATGGTGTAAGATAGCATAGATATATCATCTGCAAAAATTCAAACTAATCTTTCAATATAATAATTCACATCAAATTTATGTAAAATTGTCCTTTATATAGCAAGTTTTGATGCCATTGAAATAATGGATAATTTTTTGGTGGAAATACAATCTATTAAGGTTTTGGAAAAAGTAAATGTATGTATTTCATTGCTGAAAGAAAGCTAATGACAGACAGCAAAGTCTGAGGCATAATTCTGAAGATAAAAGAGATCAGTTAGTTCTCCCTCCAATCATTTTATCTTCCCAATGTGCTATTCATCTTACAGCTTGTTGCCTGGTAACCTGGTGATTATGAGGAATAATCACGGCATACCAACACTGAGGGTACAGGTGATTTTGTATTACGATCCCTGCTCGCTTTTAAGCTGAGTAGGCAATAATGGGTGGCTCTCAGTTCCAAGAGAAAGGGCTTTGCTGTTACAGGGAAAGAATGCTGGATATAAGATGATAATTTTGCTTCTACCAGGTGCTGATTGTGGCTCTTGGAAAGTTCCTTGAATTCAGACAGCCTCAGTTCCCTCATCTGTATAATGGAGATAAACTTAGTGCCCAACTGTTTGTCAGAAATCTTACATAAGATCATGTATGTAAAATACAACAAATACAACTATTTTTAATATTAACAGTATTGCTATCACTAAAATGGATAAAGTTTGCTATTATTGGAAGCTAATTGGAAACACTGAAGTTATTTGTTATTGAAAGTTGAATCAAATAGCTAATGATGATGCTTTGTTTATCCGGTGGAATCCTTTAGTTGAAATTAAGATAAAGTGACTCTGGCCAATTAAAGCCAAAAGGAATTTATAGGAAGGATTTTCATGGTGTACATATTTAATGGATGGCGGTGAGCCAGTCTTGGGAATTGGAAGAAACCAGGATAGTCTGGGAGAATGACGCCATCACTCATAGATAGGGTACTGCAGCTGAATTGCTAGGCTCCATCTTTTTCGAACTCTGTTTCCTATTTATTTTGAGATTCAAATTCCTGGTATGAATGCGTGTCAAACCAGTCTCCCCTGGGTCACATGCTCCCTCTTTTAACAATGTTGTTACCAAAAGGAAATCAAGACTATATTCGAAATGGTAAATGGACTCTCATAGCCTAAAAAATTCTGAAAACAAACAGGTTTCCTAATTCCCAAAATAAAAACAACAAAAAATGTCCTTTATACCAACTGTCACAAATGTGTGAACAAAAAAACTACTAGGTCATAGTCATAAGAGGCCATGAACTCGATTGTATAGACACTTAAAAACTATCACTACCTAGTATTTATTCAGTGTTTACTATGTGCTAGGACTTGTGCTAAACCCACCAAGCAGATTACACAATGTGCATAAATATATTACTTATATAATACTGATTGCCAGATAATGGACAAATTATAAATTTATTGAATTAGGGTCTTGTTTTTATTTGATTTTTATGAATAATTGTGGCTTTCTTTTTTTTAATCTTAATCCTCATAATAGGAAGTTATGATTATTGAATTAATCAGGAGTCTTTAGGTTTATAAGTGACAGAAACCCAACTCTAACTGAACTAAACAAAAACCATAAATTGACTAGTTTATGCCAGTGGGAAAAACATGGGAGTGGCCCTCAAATTACATAGAGTTGCTGCAGGAACAAGGTCAACACTGCCAGGTCAATCTCTCTCTCCATCAGACTCTCCCTTTGCTTCTATCTGATAATCTTAATTCTCTCCTACTGCAGACAGATCTTCTCCATATGGTGGAGAAATAGTCACTAGCATCTTTCCAGTCTTCCCAGCACCCCATCTCCAAATCAGAACAGAAAGGATGGAAAGGTGGGTTTGGTTTTGTTTTTCCAATCCCCCTTTTTTTTTTTTGAGACAGAGTCTTACTCTGTCCCCCAGGCTGGAGTGCAGTGGTGTGATCTCGGCTCACTGCAATCTCTGCTTCCCAGGTTCAAGTGATTCTCCTGCCTCAGTCTCTCAAGTAGCTGGGACTACAGGTATGCGCCACCACGCCCGGCTAATTTTTTGTGTTTTTAGTAGACAGGATGGTCTCGATTTTCACCCTGTTAGCCAGGATGGTCTCGATTTCCTGACCTCGTGATACACCCACCTCAGCCTCCCAAAGTGCTGGAATTACAGGCGTGAGCCACCACGCCCAGCCTCCAATTCAATTTCTTGATTTTTATGTCTGCTGTTGGAAAAGACAAAAGAAGAAAAATAGTTTTAAAATCCTATTTCTGTTAGCATACTAAACCTGATACCCTTCCTTCCTCCATCTCTAAAAAATGGGGAAGGCAGAAAAATGGAATGAAAAATCTTCAAAGCTGGAAGGACAAAGGGAGTTTCCTGTTCTAGGATGTGATGTGAAAGGAAGTTAAAAGATGGACTGTCCTGAAGCATAGACATGACCCTGTCCAGTTCATCATCTGAGATCAGCTGTTCTGGTAGGAACCCCTCCAGCCAACCCTTCCTCAAGTTATTCATTTCCATCTACTGGAAAATTGACATTTGATGCTGATTTTATTGGATGAAGACACTACTCACATCAGTATTAAAATTGTCCTAATGGATACAGAAATCTTTGACATCTACAAAGTGAGTAGTGCCCCTGGGATCAGATAGTTTCCACCTTTACAACTTTACAGAGTTCTAGATACTTCATAACTCTCCTGAATGCAATGGGAATCCCATATGCTCTGTTTGGGGACTGTGGCCTGAAGAAAGACTGTGGCCCCCTGACAACTTAGTCTTGACCACAACTGGTAGAAACTACCGCTATGACTAAGGTAGTAGAAGATGCATTCTATTGATACATATAATTTTCTTTGCTTTTTAATCCTTTATTTCCTTAATTTTATGAAATGTGTACTGACAGCACATGCCAGCTTACACTGTACATGTGCCTGGACTGGATTTTCCCCAAGAGCGATTTTGCAGAAAAATGCACCAAGATACAGCTGGTGTTCTTATATGAAGATTGTGGGGTGTGGTGGCCAGAGTTATGATTGGCAGGAAGAGTTTAAGAGCACTGGACTCATTGCCTGATTTTTGTTTTACGTTGAAAAAGTGTTTCTGAGGAATGGCTTCATTTATTCATTAATTTAACAAATTATGATTATAAATATGCCAGACACTGGCTAGACACTGGGGATAACATGATGAACAAGATAGGTAAAATTCTTATCCTTACTGACTCTAATGAAAAAAATATAGACTCCCACACAAACTATAACAATTAAGTGTGATAAATGCTGTGATAGAAAAACGACAGACGTTTATGGAAATGAGGAGAATGAACATCTAATTTTAGGGTTCTGGGAAGACGTTATAATCTGGCTTTTGACTTGACTCCATTCCCCTATAGTGAAGTCATTGGCTTTTTGGCGCAGTGCTTTAATAGGCACCTAAACTAATTTCTAGGTGAAAATAATGAGAGAACTCACAGAAGAACATAGGTCCTCCTATTTCCACTTTAAACTTTATATCTGTGTTAATAGGGTGTGTATATGAAAGTTCGAAATGTGTCTGACAATGAAAGCATGCATCCCTGTGTTCTTGTTATAGGTAAAGATAGATAGACCTATATGAATAATTTTTCATGGATAACATAAAAGCTTCAATTAAGATCTCGGTAGGCATTTAATACATAACTCCTAAATGAAGTTCTTTGCATTGTCTTGATCAACAAATTATTCCCCTCGGTGATAACCACAGACAGCTTAATTTGGCAGGAGAATGAGCATGCACCTTATGTTTATGGATAAAAGGGTTCTTGCTACCTGGTGGCTCAGGTGCTGAGGAGTCTCTGGTCAGGAACAGACATTGGTGGGAGTGGAATGGATGGGTGGGTTGCAGCAGTTAAGACTGCCATTTTAGCACAGGCATGCAGAAGTGCCAAGAACTTGACAATATGACAGATAGTGAGTGAGGAAGCCAAGCCAGTTAAGGATGACCTCCAATTCATGGTTGACAGCCAAGAGTAACTTGTGGTTAACAGAACAGGCAAACACGCTCTACATACATGTGCTCATTCTGAATGTGCTCTAGGTGAGATTATCTCGAGTTTTGTGGCTAGCTTTGAACTGGAATCACTGCCAATATCTCTTTGTATGTTCTTTGGAAGTACTTACCTCACTTTAAATTGTGAGCTATACATATGTGACAGCCAGATTTATTCCAGACTTAAGTCCTTGGCAGTCGTCACTTGCACTGTCTAGAACCCTGTCCTCAGATTGTCCTGTGGCTAACACTTACTTTGTCAATCTCTTCTCAGTGTGAATATTAGTTCTTCCAGAATTCTTTCGTGAATCCATTTTAAAAAGTCAAACCAGAGCTTTTTGTTATATTTTAGTTTTATTATCTTGTAGCATGTATGATTGTTTGAAGTTATCTTAAAGATTTTATAATTGACTATTTATTATGCGCACGTTTGGATATAGCTATGTTTCAGGTATTCTTCCTTCTGATCTGGAAGCTCTATGACAATGAGGAATTTCTCTATCTCATTCACCTTTGTACCCTCAGAAGCTAGAAGAGACCCTGGTACTATCTCCTCTCTGTCGCTTGAGGGCAAGAATTGTATCTCAGACAAGGTCCTGAACTTTATGTCCAGCACAGTCAGTGAATATAAAGATGCTCATTAATATTTGGATTTCTTTAGTGGGAAATACAATAAAACCTTATAGAAGTAACAGATAATGAACATTAACTGAACTTGTTGGCTAAAAGAGCTAGTTTTTTCTTAACTTTTAAGTTAATTTAAAATCAGCATATATTTTTGTGTATTTGTGTTTAGTGTATCCACTTGAGTACTATTATGTGACAGGTGCTTTTGGAAGTGAAGGAAGGTAAAAGTGTCCTTGCCTTTGAAGATCTTATATTCTGTTTTAAAATGAGCCAATGAAATGCTTTCTCCTTTCTCATATTTGTAGATGGTGCCTACCTGTGTTCTTAGACACAATGATATTTGTTGAAAGAATGAATCAATGAATCAATGAATAAAGAATCAATGAACCAATAAGAAATAAAAGAGCTAAGGGAACAAAGCACAGCCAATTTTTCTATGAGTCAGTCTATGAGTCAGATTTGGAAGATCTGCTTATATGAAGTCTTTGACTCATGAAACAGGCTACATTGATTTTTTCACCCAGTGGAAGTCACTGTGTCCTTGTGTTCATAGCATTGTTTCTTACCCCATGGGATGCTCATGGTGTCCCTGTGCCTGGAATGCCCCGTCCTCATAGTCTCCATATGTTCAAAGTCCAGGTGCTAAGGATAAAATTAAACAGCATCACTTCAGTGAAATATCGTATTGCCTCCCTTGCAGTAAGTAATTTCCCCTTCCTCTGAATTCTGAGAATGCTCTACTGATTCCTTGCCTGTGGCATTTAACCTTCCCATGTTAAATTACCATTATTGATGTCTGCATTTGATTTTCTCTTTTAGACTCTCAGCTCTTCAAGGGCAGGCTTCGTTGCTGATTTATCTGAGTAGCCAATCTTCAGTAATTTATTCAATAAATCTTTACTGAAGACTTATTACATGCCAGGTACAGTGCTCATTTTGGAGAAACAGTTGTGAGCAACTGACACAGACAAGGCAAACTCTCACTTGCCCTGTATTACAGGGTTTAATAATAGAGAACAGTATTAATGACTTTTATATGTTGAGCACTTCGGCCAATTTAAGACAATTATCTTAGCATATTGTGATAGGTAAGGACACAGGTTTTCAACTCCATAGATTATGATTTAGTTCCTGGCTCTATCACTTGTTAGATGTATGCTCTTAAGTTGGTAATACAACTTCTTGGAGTTTCTGCCTCAGTTATTACCATAAATAATGCTGTATAACAAACCAAACCAAAACAGATTAAAACAGAATTTATTAGGCTCATGAGTCTGTGGGTTGATTGGATGTCTCTTCTGGTCTGGTCTAGGCTAGGCTGGTCTTACTGTTGCTAGCTCATGTGTCTGTCTATGATGAGCTAACGAGTCAGCCAGGACAATGGTGCAGTCTAGAATAGCTTCATCCTCTGCATAGCAAGCCTGGACTTCTACACATGGTGGCTCTGGGGATCTAAAACAGCTAGTAGAAACATGCTGTTTGTAATGTAGGCTCAGAATTGTCACAGTGTCACTTTTGTCTAATTCTATTGCTTGAGCAAGTCCCAGGGCCAGCCCAGATTCATGAGGTGGGAAACAACTCTATATATTGATGGGCATTGCTGCAAAGTCACATTGTACAGGGTGTGAACACAAGGGGACATCAACAATTTTGGGTGATTTTTGGACTTAATCTACTACAACTTCAGTCTATAAAATAGAGATGATAGTAATAGTCCCCATTTTATAGGTGAATTGTGAAAACTGTATGACAGGTGTCCTCAACCCCCAGGCCACATAGCAGGAGGTGAGTGGCAGGTGAACCAGCGAAACTTCATCTGTATTTACAGCTGCTCCTCATTTCATGCATTACCACCTGAGCTCCACCTCCTGTCAGATCAGCAGCACGTTAGATTCTCATAGGAGCATGAACCCTATTGTGAACTGTGCCTGTGAGGGATCTAGGTTGCATAAGCCTTATGAGAATCTAATGCCTGATGATCTGTCACTGTCTCCCATCACCCCCAAATGGGGCTATCTAGTTGCAGGAAAACAAGCTCAGGACTCCTACTGATTCTACATTACGGTGAGTTGTATAATTATTTCATAATAGATTACGATGTAATAATAATTAGAAATAAACCATACCATAAATGTAATACACTTGAATCATACCAAAACCATCCCCTACCCAACAACCCAGTTCATGGAAAAATTGTCATCCACAGGTTTTGTGGTGCCAAAAAGGTTGGGGACTGCTGCTGTGTGAGATAGTATGGAAAAGGCTGGATTGTTACCTGGCACTTAAGAATACCTGTAAATGTTGGAAGTTGGTTATTATTATATCATGTATCTTCACAGCCAACCATCTAGAGATATTATTATAATCCTCATCTTACAAAGGAAGATTGTGGAGCCAGGATTCAAACAACAGTTTGTTTCACCTTAAAGCTTGTAGCACAGACTTCTCTTCTGTTTTGTTTTGTTTTTTCTTTTTGAACACACGAGCAGACATTTTCCATTCTCCCTTGCTGTTAGGTGTGACTATGTGATAGGATTCTAAACAGGGAACAGATTACTATGAGGCGCTTCCCTGCTGACTCATAAAATGCTTCTGTGTGGGATCTTACATGTTCTTTCCCCTTTCACGGCTAGAAGCGCATAGCACAACAGCTACATGAATCTTAGAAGTTGTGTGATAAAGATGAGAGGGCCACAGAATGAAAGGAGTCCAGGTCCCTGAATCTCCATGTGGAAGAGAAATCCCTGCAGAATTGGAATTCTGATTTTGGATTTTAGTGAGCCAGAAGTTAAGTTTTATTGTGAATATCCAATGAAGTGTTGGAGTTTGTTGCATCAATAACTAACTGATACAGTTTAGCTGTAACAAACTAATTCTAGCTGTAACAAATTCATTAATTGCTGTTAGTTTTTACTAGCTATTACAAACTAACCGATACATAATTTAATTTCTAAAATACTATGCTATACAATTTAGAATAGTTAAACGTTTCCTAGACAGTATTTTGTATATATGAGGCATTCTGACGTTTGTTGAAATGAGAGGATTCCAGAGCCAAACATAAGCTTTCTAGTCATTTAATTCCATTTGTACTTCCTTTTTGCCTATGATTTCCTTGCTTTCTTAACACTCAGAGAAACTTGTTCCTTTTTGGTCAAAGTGGACTTACCAGGTTGATGGACAGTTAACTTGGACCAGAAGATCTAATTCTCTAGAGTACCATTATTACAATCCATTTTATCTGCATAAAAAAGATCAAAAAATATTTTTAGGCAAAATTATAAAAAAAATTGAAGACCTTTTCTGTAGATTGAAAATATTTGTTTTAGGGTCTCTATGTTAAATTCTGAGGACAATTGGAGTAAGGGAGATTCTAAGAGGATTGAAAGTAGGTTTTAAGCACTCTTTAGTGGGAGGAGAGGAGTTAAGAATTAAAAGTAAAAAAAAAAAAAAAAAAAAACCAGAAAGGTAGAAAAAAACTACTGAAAACAATCCAAATAAACCAAAAGTAATCCAGCCCTATTTGAAACCAATGAGCAAAAAATGTACACTACATTCCCATTGGCCCAGAAAGGGGAATTCATACTAATTGGTACCGTTATAGAAGCTCTAGTGTGAAAAGTAGGGCTTTTATTTTATGATAATTATATGAAACCTCTGCTGTGAATGTACCTTCTGCCTTACAGAACAAAAGAATCATAGAGGCTGACTATATAAATTTAGAGCCATGGAGTAAGAGGTCTAGTTACATCCCTTAGGAGGAAAACAATTAGCACACAATGGAATCTCAGTGAAACAGAACTTAACTTTTAAAACATTTCCATTTCTATTCGGTAACCTCACTTTGAAAGAAAAATAATATAGTTGACATTTAATGAATACTTACTATTTGCCAAGCACTCTGAGTTGAACTAGAAAGAGGCAAATAATAAAATCAAGTTGAAATCAGAAATTTTATGAAAGCAAATTTTCCTCTTTTTTTTTTTTTTTTTAAGTGTAGCAGATCTCAGGGAGCCTTTGAGTAGAGGAAAAAAATCACTTAACAAAGTCTTAGGTGGAGTCTTGGTTCTGGCACTTGATCAAACAGTCCTTTTTATTCATCTGTAAACTGGAAATAATGATATCCTCCATTGAAGATCAATGAAATAAAATATGTGAAGGCATTTTTCAAGCCACAAAATGTAGGGTAAATGTAATTTTACACTTACATACACATATCTAATTCTTTTATTTACAGTGGATTCTGGCAGGAACAAATAGCACAATGAAGGTTTTGAGAAAACTGAAAAAAATTTTGCATATGGTTAATATCTAGGAAACACCCTGTACATCATTGATATTCCTTTGCTACCCAATAAACAAGCAAAAACCCACAACCCAATAAATATATTACAGCAAAAACCCACTCCAAAACACAGCAAGGTACAATAAGCGAAGGCATCTGCAGATGATTGCTATATGATGGAAAATAGTAAATGACATAATTCACTAATATTTTTTATTTCTTCCAGTAAGTTATTAGATGCTTAAGAGTGGCTTATGACAGTTTTCATTTTCATTAAATATTTATATTTACTAATGGAAATTGTTCTGACAAATCGGGTAAATTGAGCAACTTAGAAATTTATGCTTCAAAAATAGAAGTTCTGGAATTCCTAGTGAGCAAGCTAATGCTTGAGTCATTAACACGCCATTGATTTTATAGTTAAAAAGCTGGAAAGGAAATATAGTGAGTGTTTTAAATGTTGTGATAGTTGTTTATCTTGATACTTAAATCACAAGCCTTTTGGTTATAGATATCCATTAGCTATGAAACATGCTCCTGTGGATTTTTTCAGAGGATCCTCTTTCAGTTCTCTGGGGATAACTTACCCCCCATTTTTTGTCATCTGTGAGAAAGAAAATGACAATGAACCTTTCTTGCCATGTAGCAGCTAAGGAAAGGATCATAAGTTCCAAAAAATTGGAAGGCCAGAAATGTGAATACAGGACAAAATTTCTGTTTCTGGAAGGCAAAAGACCTGAGTTTCTGGGGAACTATAAGAGAGTAACTTAACCATAATTATTCAACATTAGTCCAACAAATATTTCCTGTGCACTTACTGTATACCAGGCACAGTGCTCAGGATGCAGTAATGAATAAGAAAACACTGTGTCTGAACTCAGGGTACTTAAGGCAGACAATTAAGTGAATGGTAATAACACAATGTAAGGAATGTAATGACAGGAAGCTGTGAGCACACATACACAGGGACCATAAGTTTAGGGACTATCTTCCCGATGGATTGATTTATGCTGAGCTCTACAGGATGAACAGGAGGTAGGAGTGTTCCAGGCCATGAAAACAACGTGTGCAATGGCCAGGAAATTAAAAAGAGTATGGCATGCGTTGTCTAGCAAATGGGCTTACTGCCTGATGCACACAGAAGCCAATAACTATGGCACCAGTTTTTGAGAAAAGAAAGCTGTCTTTCAGCAAAGAGACAGAAGTGGGCTCAAATCTGTCTCTCTGATTTGGGATCTGGGGCAACAAAAGGGATCAGAGAGCAAGGGAAAGGATTTAGGAACATTGGCTTGGCAGGGTCTGATTGGAGGGCTTCAGATTTGAGCATTTACAGTAAAGTATGTTGAGGCAGATTTTAGCCTTGGATCTTCCTGGCCAATAGAGTCCTCACTTCTTAAAGAGTTCTGACATTCAGATTCTGGTCAAATCTTGATCTTCTTGGTTCCGAAGGCAGAGGGGAAGAATTGTGAGTTCTGGGTATTGTTAGAGGTCAAAACTTTTTCTGTTGCACATGCCCAGGCTATATGACTTGCAGTTTTTGGCTCTGTTATAGCTAAAAGGTAACCTGACATTTTGTTATCAACAGAGTAGGTCCAGTTTGGGCTGGTCCCGCAGTTACACATGTTCCAGCCACCGAAAGACAGTATGGATAGAATAGTTGTCGAATGAAACCTAACATGAGCTACAAATGTGAGTCATACAAGTAAACATGACATTTGTAATTCTAAACTTTATAGCAGTCACATTAAAAAAGTAAGAGGAGGCAGAGAAAATTAATTTCAATCATATATTTTATTCAGTCGCAAATGTCCCAGAAACTGTCATTTCAATGTGTAATCAGTATAAAATATTAAGAAGACACTTTATATATTTTTTTTTCTTTTTCTTTATTTTTTTGAGATGGAGTCTTGCTCTGTTGCCCAGGCTGGAGAGTAGGACGCATTCTTGGCTTACTGCAACCTCTGCCTCCTGGTTTCAAGTGATTCTCCTGCCTCAGGAGAATCCCCCAGTAGCTGGGATTACAGGTGCGCACCACCACACCTGGCTAACTTTTTGTACTTTTAGTAGAGACGGGGTTTCATCATGTTGGCCAGGCTGGTCTCGAACTCCTGACCTCGCGATTTGCCCGCTTCGGCCTCCCAAATAACTGGGATTACAGGTGTGAGCCACCGCACTTGGCCTATATTATCTTTTTCATACTAAGTCTTTGAAATTCTGTGTGTTTTTCACATGAGCACAACTCAGTTTGAACTAGCCACATCCAAGTGCCCAAAGCCACATGGCTACTGCACTGGACAATATAAGGCCTAGACAGCAGAACAAGGGCTCAAGTGGTGAGAGACGGAAATGGACAAATAGAAAGGAACCAAATCTTGAAATTTATTTCTTTATTTGCAACCCATTTAATTAGACAAAGTGATCTTTAAGGTTCTTCTAGCCCTAAAATTCAGTGAACCACTAGCCTATCTCAATGTAAGAGTGGGAAGAAATAGCCCAAACTGATTGTTCTCGCCTTAACATCTCAAATTTCTCCTCCTCCCCTCTTCCCCCTTTCCCTCCTATTCCTCTTCCTCCTCTTCTCCTTCCCTTTCTCCTCCTCCTTCTCCTTCTTATTCTTTTTATTCTTCTGACTAAAAAGGTATTTATACATGCCACTGACCCAGGAATGCTGCAATGCATACACTTGTTTCTCACATAAAATTTTATTTAAAGCTAATTTCTCTTGGTTCATTTGGTAGGGCTTCCATTTGACAGTCTGTATAGCAGACTTTTATATAGTAGATTTTACCTTCTGGTGATAGCACTTTCAGTTTTCTTTGGGAACTGTGATTCATTCCTCCATTTTAAGTCAGTGTTGTCCATGCTCCAAGTCCAGGGAGAGGTGTGTCTAAGGCCTACACGTGCATTCTTGGCCATAGCGACTGGTCACTGATGGGCCTGTTGCATAAATCATATGAATCAGGGCCAACCAGAGCTCATTTGGGGAATTTTTCTTGAACTATTGGGATATAAGTATATTCCATTCTTTCTATTGGTAAAATTATTGGTAGGATAGGATAGAATGTGGATTGGAGTGGATGGCAGCCATCTTGTCTCTATGAAGAGAGAGCTTGCTTGAGAATGAGCAAACACAGAGAAATGTGGAGCAGTGAGATGGGAGAAGCAGAGCTTTGAGAAAAAGTCTTTTGTGCTCCTGGATCCAGCTGTACCTGAAGTCCAAAGATCCAATCTTGGTCTTTCCAGTTTTATAAATCTCTGTATCCTCTCTCTCTCTTATTCGGATAAAGCCTCTTTGAGCTGGAGTTTCTACCACTTGCCAGGAAAAGATTACTGGATAAATCTTCAGTAGGATTATTGTCAACTGAAACAGTTTTACAGAATGGGCTACAGAATTATATTATAGGAAAACATCATTAAATAGAAAATTCTAATGCCTGAAAAATGTATTTCTTTCTATGAGCTACTATTAATTATTAACTAATTAAGGAATTTGCTCATTTTATTCAACATTTATTACAAATATATGATTTTTCCGCCACTGTGTTCTGCCTTATGTGTTATATTGTGCCAATTATTTACCTGATTGTTTTTCTCATTCCTCCGTGAGCTTTTGGGGATGGAATACTCCTGCCCAACACCATATAAAAAGAAGAATTTATAAATAAAAATAGAAGTAAGATCTACGTATGTGAAAGGTGTTTCATTCTTTTTTAAAATTGCAAGTCTGATTCTCTTTGAGAAGGAACAATTAATTCTTTTTTTTTTTTTTTTTTTTTTGCTCTTGTTGCCCAGGCTGGAATGCAGTGCAGTGGCGCAATCTCAGCTCACTATAACCTCCACTTCCTGGGTTCAAGCGATTCTCCTGCCTCAGCCGCCTGAGTAGCTGGGATTACAGGTGCATGCCACCATGCCTGGCTAATTTTTGTACGTTTAGTAGAGACAGAGTTTCACCCTGTTGGCCAGGCTGGTCTTGAGCTCCTGAACTCACGTGATCCGCTAGCCTCGGCCTCCCAAGGTGCTGGGATTACAGGTGTGAGCCACCACTCCTGGCCAGGAACAATTAATTCTTTCAAATTTATCTCCTTCTACTTTACATATGTCACATAATTTTCTGCATAATTTTCTAACTATAATTTTGGAGAACTTTAGAATTGATTGTCTCCCAAAATTGTGACTAGAATAAATGGGCAGTTCAAAAATAAATCCACATCTAGACCTTACCCCCAGTGCATCAGAATCACTTGGGATGATTATTTGAAATGAAAATTCCTGGGCTCCTTTTGTTCAGAGATACTAAATTGGAGTCTTTTTGGTAGAGTCCTTAATTTATATTTTAACCAGATGCTTTAGAGAATCACATGCACAGTTAAGTTTTAGAATTACTTAGTTGCTTAGGAAAACAATCAGCATAGAGTGAAGCACTGCAGGATAGAGTGAAGGCATGGATTGGCTTTGAGACTTAGATCATTAGCATTAAATATTATTTATCTACTTTAGTCCACCTGACAGCAAATTATTTTTAATGATTATAAACATTTCACATGAGAAAATATTTTATAAATATTATTCACCTAACGTATGAACAGAATTTTATTAGTCACAGGTAAATACTATAGATGATAGAGACTATTTATTAAATTTAGTTAAAGCATGTGAACTCTCTCTAATGAGGGTTTAGCTGACCAGTATTAACTTAAGCTGGAAAAGCTGGGCTAATACTATTCTTTTCAAACAAGAAATAAATCTTGTTCCTAAACTCTATTCTTATATATTTTATACAAACTCTTAAAACGTCTTGGTCATTTTTTTTTAATTAGCCTGTGTTGTGAGTTTGGACGTTTATTTTAAATTTTGTATTGCCTTGCAAAAATGGTTGGTACAATGCATGTATGTAGTAAGAACTGGGTATGAGAATGAGATCTTGCAAATTAGAAATAGCCGCCTGAAATTGAGATTGAGAGAGGAGACTGAAAGAGAAGCTCAGATCACAGTGGATGTTTAGGATACTAATTTTTTCAGTTTCATAAGCTAAGTGGAAGTCTTATCATGCCCACAATACTTTCTGGGCCCTGGTAACGTTCCCACATAGTTTATACTTGGATAAAATATTAAAACTGAATAAAGGAACTGGAAAGACTTTCTATTTCAAGAAATGTTAGATCACTCGAATGTTGGCCTCTAATTCTGGCTAGCTAACTTAATTTTATTAAGTTCATTCATTCATTCAACAAGTGTTTGTAAAGTGCCTGCTATATGCCAGCCACTCTCCTAAGCATTTGGGATGGAATAACATGCACATAACCCTGCCCTCATGTATCTTATCATCTGATGACTCTACTTATCTGTGTGTCTTGTCCTATGTGGAGGAACCTAGAGAATAGTCTTTCATAATTTTCAGAAGAACTTTGTTTTAGTTTCCATAAATAACAGACCTATTAGCTTAGTAGACAGTTCATTTAATATGCATGGTGATATCTTGTTTTATACATTATAGTCCTGCCCATCTCAGTCCAATATACTCCATGAGGAATCAATGAGTGAATCTATTAATTATTACCACTAGACTATTTTTTTGCCAATGATCCTGCCACAGATAGAGTACAAGATGATTGTATTTTTGCTAAGTTATTACTACAATCTGTAGCATGCACATCCCAACTTACTTCTTTAGAGAGAAGTGTAACATTCACACTGACCCCCCGAATAACTATATAATCAAGAAATCTGTCTTGAGGGGCCAGCTGTGACTTGAACCCATTTGTTGGGTTCTGTCAGCCAATGTAGCAATTATGATCAGGACTGCTTAGGAGGAGAATTGGACCAGGCCAGACAGGTGTGAGTAATTGCCTGCCACTCCAGAGCATGGGTTCTGAAGGTGTGAGTGCTAACACACAACTCTTCAATGACTTGCAAAGAATGATTGTCATCATGGCTAACCAAGGCCTGATAAATCTCCCTTAATACCCAGATTTCTATGTAGTAAGATTTCCATGGAAAAGAAGACGCAGTTTCAGGGATTAGTGCCTAGGAGAGTTCTCTTTGTCTTTTCTAGTTTTATAAAATGATTATGGCAAGAGATAATTGATGGTAATGTTAAGGCCAAGAGAACACTGTAAGGAGTTGCATGTAACGAATGTTTTAATAAAATAATACAAAACTGATCACGTCTACATTCTACATTGTTCTTTCTGGATCCTCTGATCTTGGGAGATAGATTTATTCAGTCATTTATTGTTGTCACTTATTAGTATTCTCATAGGTATTGGAATCACATCCTGCCCATGTGGGCATAACACTTTGGATTGAGTACTTTTCTTTGCTATCAACATTGGGTTGAAGTTGATATTGGTTTTTCCTTTAGTGGAGCCAAAGACACTTTTCTTCACTGTTCTTGCATCTGTTACAAACTAAGGCGGCTTCCATATACTTAACAGTAACTTAGCTCCTGGTAATTGCAATAGCATCAACAAAATTAACATAAATATGCTCACTGAATATTTTACACTATGTAAACTGTTGTTATGTATATTTTTATATTCAATCTTTGAAGCCATCCCAAGGGGTGATTGTTATTAAACTTATTTTACAGATAAGAAAATTAAAGCTCATCTGAAGACTTAAGGTCACATGACCTGGAAGATGTAGACCTAAATTCAGAACTAGTTCCTCTTAATTTAAGATCCTGTTCCTTTCCCATGGCACTGAATGCCATTCACAGAGATGGCTGTTGTATCATGTGCCCTCCAAATTTCACTCTGCACTGTCTTTGAAGACATATAATAATAAAGAGAGTAAAATGCAATAGTAATAGTAATAATAATAGCATAATTTGGTGTTAACAGTGTTGCTCTAACCTTAATAAGTGAGTTAAATTCTCTCTCTCTTTTTTTTTTTTTTTTGAGACGGAGTCTCGCTCTGTCGCCCAGGCTGGAGTGCAGTGGCCGGATGTCAGCTCACTGTAAGCTCCGCCTCCCGGGTTCACGCCATTCTCCTGCCTCAGCCTCTCGAGTAGCTGGGACTACAGGCGCCCGCCACCTCGCCCGGCTAGTTTTTTGTATTTTTTAGTAGAGACGGGGTTTCACCGTGTTAGCCAGGATGGTCTCCATCTCCTGACCTCGTGATCCGCCCGTCTTGGCCTCCCAAAGTGCTGGGATTACAGGCTTGAGCCACCGCGCCCGGCGAGTTAAATTCTCTCTAAGATTCGCTCTACATGTCTGTGAAAACAGTAAGCATCTCTTAATATTGTGAGGATTAATGACATCATCCATAGAATAATAAGATGATGATGATGATGACTACTGTTTTGGAATCCTATGTGTTTACTAAATGCTAGATATTTTATATGTATTACCTGTAAGCCTTATTGTAAAATATGCATTTTAATTCCCAGCTTATAAATGGGGAAACAACGACTAGAAAAATGTATGTGATTTGCTCAACATCAAAGTCATCAAGAGCCTGTGTTAACATCTGGCATGGATCCAAAACCCATGTTCTTTACTGTGTTAAGTTGTTGCAAAGCATTCTTTGAAAAAGATGGAAGCCTTCTTCATCCAAAATCAATTAATTTCTTCAAACCTTTGACCTCCCTTGAATACCAAGTCCATGTTATACTCATGGTATAGTATAGTGTGCTTGGGGTACACACAGTAAAAGAAATTTGTATTTCACAATTTATCACAGGTGGTTGGTTGCTGTGAATGAAAATGTTTCTTTTTATGCTAATGAGTTCATATGTGTTATCCTAGGTTCCTTAAAGAAAGGTAGGTCAGTTTCCAAAGAAACTGTGTTCTAGAAAATAACAATTTAATGAAAATCTAAGTTGTGGCTCACAGAATTGTGACTGTACGTATCAGACCAGAGAACGATGATTCAGGCTTGTAACTACAGAGCCTTGAGTGTTTTTGCGGGATTTACGCCTGTGTTCTTATAGTGTGTCTCCTCTGTAAATCTAGCAGGAAGACAAGGAAAGTGTTCTGTACCATTTCACCACTGAGGAAACTGAGTCTAGAGGAGTTATATTTTCTGCTGAAGATCACAAAACCAGGGGAACTTGTTTCTACCTCCAGACAATTTTCTGCTGTGACCTTAAGGTACTAGGCACAAAGGGTTGGGGGCTATCCCTCAGGCTAATTTGTGGATGAAGATTTATTTTTCTCCTAGGCCTTAGGATTATAATAGGAAAGCTTTCTCCCCCTGTATTCATCTTTAATGTAATGAGTATAAACTGTGAGTCAGTAGGCTGGGTTTCAGTTCTGCTCTGTCACATACCAACTGATAAACTAGGTCACTTAGCCTATCTGGGGCTGTGTTTCCTCTTGTGAAAAACGAATATAATAGTGCTTATCATTCTTGTCCTGTGGGGCTGTGGAGAGCATCTAACCAGAGACTATAGGTGGTAAGAAAGTGGTCTCAGCATTCAAGTCGTGGACAAGCTCTAGCCACCCAGCATACCCTCTTCTTTCTTAAGCATACCATAATTTTCTTTTGAAGAATTGCTTATCTTCCATTATGTGTGATCTCAGAGGGGCTGTGAATCAGGGTCATTCTGCCTTCCTACTACAGTCGTCAAAAAATATTCTGGAGGCCATTGCAAGCTTCTCCCTCCAGATCCCTCCTCACCCTCTGGCATAGTCACAGGGCAGACACCGGATCTAAGCCAGTCAGACAGGCTCTTTCTTCTGGAACTGAATCCTCAGCAGGATGACAAAGACTAAACAAAGATGACTCAAATGAATTGATCCTTTGATTCCACATCAGCTCCTTCATGAGACTGGGAAGCAGTTTCTTTACCTTCTTTGTTGTCCCATTGTGGAGCTGGCTCCTCCAGCTTTCCCTGCAATTCTATGGGAATCGTTCTGCAGTGATTTCTCTCTTCAGAGAGCCCGAGTTGGATTATGTTGATTGCAATCACAGAACTGTATTACATATGTAAGTTTTTAACGCATTTCCTTGACTTTAAAATGCCACAAATTTCATATGCATCATTAAGTTTTTCAGGGAAAAAGGAAGAAGCAGTCACACTATATTCAGTATATGTACCGATAGGCAAGAGGCATACTGGTTTGAGAAATGTGAAACATGAGAAGTAGAATATAAAAAAAAAAAGTGTGTGTTAGAATTGAGGAATTATGGTACCCATATTATCATTATTAATAAATTATATTAGAATAATGGTTATGACAACTGAGTATTTTATGTACCCAGAACCCACAAGGAGTGAGGGAAGTAGGCCAAAGGAGTCCATTCTAAAATCCTCTTGATTGCTTCTCTGAGAACTTCTCAGTTTATTCCCTTTTTGGTATAAGAAATATCTGGTTTTGACTGCCAGCTAATTTCCAGAAGTTGAAGGCAGTTATGGTTTATTGTGAGTGGGAGGTTTGTAAGAAAATAGCAGTGCAGCAGTAAGGAGAAGCTCTCTGAAGTTGTTCTGAATGTACAGCTAATGGGCAGTTATCTTTGAGAGAGATTTTTATAGCTTCCTCCATATAGCTGGTGAAAAATTAGCCTAGATGTTGGGGGAGGAGCCTGTCAATTTGGCTTCTTATCAAACTCACCTTTGTTAAGCAGTTAATTCTAAGGTGTTTCATCCATTTATTACTAAGGCATGTAATTCTGAGCTGGCAGCCTTGATTCACAGATTAATGATCACTGCTCCCTACAATGTAATTGTCATTGTGTCCCTAGAAGAACTATAAATTTACCTCCGGGGTTAGGATTAGGTGAGGGTGACACTCAAGCAGCCACAGAAGGTGTGAGGATTTGGGCTGTTTAAATGAAGACAAAGACATGCCCTCAAGAAACAATTTTCCAAGCTGCTGTTTTGACTTGATGGTGGCAGTGACTTCATTGGAAGATGTTGTGATAATGAAATGCAGCAGGATCAAGAGGAGAGGGTCTATTAGTCACTCAAAACCGACTTGTGCAGATCTTGCAATTCCATTTGTATTTCTGTCTCCCTATCTATAAAGCAAGGACAATTATTCATAATTTGACTGCCATTTGTATCATGCTAAGTGATTTAGGGCTGCATCTTCACATGACCCAGCTTATCACAGATGGGCTGTAGATTTAATGAGGTGGTGTATCCCTGCTCTATCACTTTCCAGCTCCATAAGCAAAGACAGTTATGCAACTCTTTAAGTCTCATTTCCTCATTTGGAAAATGAAAATAATAATAACCTGCCTCATCATCATTTTGTTATAAAAATTACTCTAACTAGTGTCTGACAGGCTTAGCAGGTTACAGAGTAAGTACTCAGTAAATGTTAGCTACCATTACTTAGTAGATGGGCATCAAGATATTTGTCGATGGGTGCAATGTAGATGTTTTATGATTCCTGTTAACATGAGTTTGACAAACTACAGCCCTGAGTCAAATCTAGCCTGTCACATATTTTTGTAGAGAAAGTCTTATTGGACCACAACCATGGTCTCTTGTTTATATATTGTCTATGGCTTCTTTTTTGCTACAGAAGGAGAGTCAAGTAGTTAAAACAGAGATCCTAAAATATATACTATCTGGCCCTTTATAGGAAAAGTCAGCCAATCTTTGGGGATCATCAAGAAAACAGACAAATGTCCCACCCTTCATGTAATTTACACTTAGTAATAGATTGGATGTGTTGTAATTTACTTAACTTTTCCCCTTCAGGTGATTAATAGATATTTAGCAGGTTTTCATTTTTTTCATTCACAAATAATTCCACAATAAATGACAGAGTATATATGTGAATATATCTGTAGGATAGATTCCTACATGTGAAATACTTATGAGTAATTATTTGGGACACCTCAGTTGATGTGCTTGCAGATTTACTGATGGGACATTGCGAAATTTCTCAACACCAAAGTTGTCAGAACTGAGTACAGAATTAAGCTGTCAGTTCTAATTCCCTATAACAGAGTTTATCAGTAATTAGCTTCTTTGATCGAGCCAGAGGTTGCAGTCCCTAAAGAAAAAAACACAACACTGAATCTCAAGAAATTGACTACTTGTCAGATGAAGTTAACTATCAAGATTCCTACCCATCACAAGTAATCTTACGGCTGGTCATTGCTTCCATCTATCAGTTTGGAGTCGCTGCCTTTTTGCTTTGGAATAGATTGTGTGGATAGAGTCATCAAGCTTAATGGAAGTCTCCATCTGGATCATGGCATCTGTTAACCTTAAAAAGGTTTATGCACTCTGAGTAAGGGAGCAGTTACATTATTCTTTCATACAAGGTGATATTATTTCTAAGACCACTCCTTTGTGAAACATGCCTCAATCAGAAGATCTGATGGTGGAAACAAACATTTTATCCTTAGGTAAAGGACCCTTCTGTTTTTTACTTTTCACATGCCTCAAATTGTTGCACCTGCAAAGACATGGCTCAGGATTTACTACTAGTATACAAAATTATGATATATTGGTTAGTAGATTGTGGAGATTAGCTGACTATATCTAGATAGTATTTTCAGAGAACAAATTGTTTTATTGAATCAGGGCACCTAAAACGCAAAAGTCTAAGGGGCCAAGGAGATAATATTAATGGTGAACTTGAGAGCTCATTTTTCATTTGAAGAGAGGGGCTGCTACTTAGTCCCAGCCAATTGCTGCCACACCTTACTTTTCTAAAAGAAGGTGGACATACACGTCTGTAGGTAAAACTGTCCCAAGATTTAGAAGTCTGCAACTAAAAGTAATTTAACTTAAAAATAAAATTAGCTTAAAAATAAATAACTTAAAAATAAAAAAGCATACATGGCATGAAAGCTGAAATATATCTGCTGGTTTGATACCACCTGTAAGCCTCCCCCCCCCAAAAAAAATTGTAAATTCAGAAGGCAGAATGATTGAGAATAGAAATGGCTCAGGATGAGATGCTCACAATTAAGGCCATGAGTCACTAGGAATTCCCCTTAAGAAACAGGGCTTTGTCATCAGACAGACCTGTCGGCAGGGTAATGTCTGTTTCCTTCTTGAGGACTAAATGAGAAAATGTATGTAAAGTACTTTACACGGTCCCTAATACATGGTAGGTGCTAAATATATATCAGCTAATATAACATAAAATGTAAAATGGACCTACATTTTATTTTTAAAATATGAAATATACTTTAGGTCTAGAATCCTTTCATTCTTTTTTAAGGATTAGCATATATGTAGACTTGGAATGGTTTGCCATATCCCTATTTCCTGGAGAGCCACTGTGAAATCCTTCAGTGTTGTCACTTTATGACTGGACTTGTGAAGGGCCCAGAAAACTCTGTGTGGTATATCAGGTGCCAGAGCACTGGGAATCCCATGATGCAGATGGAGGCCTCCAGTGCTGGTGGGCTACTGCTGTGTTCTGTCCCTAAGGACAAATACACTTGATTATAACAGTACTTCTGCAGATTATTATAAGTTATGGATTGTCATGATAACCACTGGGGTAGTGGACTGAACCAGAAGGACTGTGAAGTATGTTTTCATATGGAAAGGGTCTTCTTGGGTTTTACAAACTTCTGGGAAGATACTCCTGGGAGATGCTGGTGGGCATCATAAGATCATCAAAGGGTCATTGGAGACCTTTCAAATTTACTAGTGACCCTGGGGGGTTGAGACTAACGAGAATGTTGATCTAATGCTAGTAACATATATTTCTTTAGATTTGGTACTGACTAATTTTTTTTCATTTTTATAGTCAGGTGAATTCAGGGTGGGTGGTAGGAGTGAAGTTGTAATGGTGAGGCATAAATGCTTGCCCTAGGTTGAGTGTGACTTGCTAAATGGGAGTGAGTTGGGGTTAAGAAGGCCTAGTAGGCAATTTTACATATCTACCGTGATATAAGTATTGGGCTTCATTATTTTAGTGGCCTGCTTAGCCAGAAAACTGTCATTTCCTGGAAAAAGCCCTATATCTGTTTGTTACCAAAATGTTTGTCCCAGCTTGTCAAGGGACAATGTGTTCTTGGATTTTCTACTCAGTGGTTTAATTACCAGCCAATATCAAAATAAAATGGAAATTTTACATTTTTTCTTAGTGGATAAACTATTTATCTATTGCCTTATCCAAGCGTTTTACATAGTCATAGATAAATGATAGGTAGGTAAATAGATATACATACAAAAATGTACATTATATATCATGTAATATATATTCTAATTTGACTTTAATTACCAGCACATGATTTAAATTCATGTTAGTTTGATCACTATTTCCAAGTAGTAAACTAAATGCATAATTGGTCATTTAAAATTGTCACAAAGCCGCCTATTTTTCAAAATCTTTTATTAATCATAATGAAAAATGGTATTAATTATTATCATTTACATCACGGTATTAATCTTGCCAAATTGGTATGCTTATGTTTGTATTCATACTTTTGGTTTCTATAGTAAAGTGAATTTCCTATGGAGAGTATCTTTTTAGATGTTACTTGTCTGTTTTTCTCATTCATTTTATTAATCATTGCCAACTGTTAAACTGTTCAGCTTCCAAGGACTTTTTTTCCCCTCCATGTTTAATGACTAACTTATTTGGAACAGCAGCAGAAAGAAAAATCTCTGAGGCAGAATCTGCTCACACACATTCTGACACGTCTCAGCTCAGGGCAAATTTCCAAAGGATAATTATAGATGTCACTAAAGCTGAATTCATGATGGTCAGATTGTCAGAAATCTTATTTATAAATGCTATCATAATACTGGAGGGGAATCTATCTTTCTTTGGAAAAGGAAAAGTTTGAAACCTTCAAGGCTGCCTGGGTTTGCCTCCATCTCTGGCTCTGGGATCTAACTTTGTGTTAGAATCACTTGTGGAGCTTTTGAATGCTAAAATTTAATTCAGCCACTAACAAAAGTTTCCTCAGACAATATTTACTATTATATTAACTAGCACTGCACTCACTCACTGTTTGGCACTGTTCTATGCACTTTAGATCTGTCATTAACTCATAGAGTTCTTCCAACAAGTCTATGAGGTAGTCACTGTTAGGATGGTTATTTTACCAATGAAGAAATGGAGACATGGAGAAGTTAAGTAGCTTGTCCTGGGGTCACATCAGTAGTTAAGTGTAGAGTCAAAGTTAACCCAGGCAGCTTAACTCCTGAGTTCATGCTTTCAATTACTGTATCTTCCTGCTGCTCATCTTCAGCATGCCTATGACCAGAGAGAAAGATCTGGGTTTATTAGGATAGTATCACACAGTGGAATTTATTGCCTGGTTCTCAACTCTTACTCATTTAATTTGAATACCTAATTTGTATCATTATTGACTTTCTGAGTGATTACTCTCTAATGACCACACACATAAAAATTTGTCTCCAGTCTGGACTAACTAAATCAGAATCTTTGATGGGTGGGGCCTGAGCATCTGTGGTTTAAGCAGCTTCTCTGCTGATTCTGATGTGCATGCTGCTAGCCATCTAATATCAGAAAGTGGAAAACTACACTATTAATTTCAGTATAAAGTAGACTGAGACCAAGACTCTAGAAAGCCATGAAAAGTACTATGGGGGAACAGGTGGAAGGCATTAATATGAGAAGCACATACAGTGATGTATTTATATATACTGTTATTACAATAGCTTCCCCAATTCTAATCCATTCTGATCAACAGGACAACATACATTACAAGAGGATTTTGGGCAGAATTTTACATTTTTGAGGGGCTTTATTTTAGGTTCTTTGGTCCAAAGAGGGCAAAGTCAGGTACCCCAGTGTCCCCCGATGGCCTATGTCAAATATTAAAAATATTAAATCCATGGATTTCATATATCAGATAGGAAACCATACCTTCTGTACCTCTTCTAATACACATGCTGATTCATAGAGAGGCTTTAATTACCTCAACTAAGATGACACCAATTGCCAAATTGATACATCAATTGACAGTGTTTAATAAAATGAATGAGAAAAACAGATAAGTAACATCTAAAAAGATATTCCATACATCTTTCACATGTCCAAATACATCCATATATCTCTGTCTTACAGAGATGACATATTAAAAGATCTGTAGAAGATGAATACACAGTATTAAGGACCATTTGCTAACTATCCCCTATAAGAAATGAGTTTCATTCAAATTCCCTCCTACAGGATAAACCTGCAGATATTTGAAGACAGACTTCGTGCCTTTTTCTAAGGCAAATATTTCTGTTTCCTGGTGTTGAGAAATATTTAAACATTAAGCTTGTCAAGGCCTAATAATGTGGTATCAGAGTCCTAATATCAATAATTAATTTTCTATTGTCATAACAAAATTGGCACTAAGAAAGGTATATAGTTGTTCCACTTTTCCCTTATTCTAATATTATTTCCTCAGTGTGCAAGGGCCTTAGATAACTATACATTTGCATAAGGGATGCTCAATTGCTACATTGCCTCTTAGGCTTTTCTCAACTCTATCTGGAAGCATCATGCTTGGGGTAATTAAAGCCCCTCTTTAATTCAGCATGTATTTTAGAAGAGGTACAGAAGGGGCGTGGTTTCCTATCTGATTTATGAGACCTGTGGATTTAATATCTTTAATATTTGACACAGGCCTTTGGAGGTCATTGGGGTACTTGACTTTACCCTCTTTAGACCACAGAGCCTAAAGTAAAGCCCCTCAAAAAGGTAGAATTCTACCCATAATCCTCTTGTAATATAGGTTGTCCTGTTGATCAGAACGGGTTGGGATTTGGGAAACTGTTGTAATATTAGTGTGTATAAAACCTTTGGTAACTTTTATCTCTGAATCAGGCTTAGAGTATTACATAATCACTGGACTTCCATACATACTAAGTTACTGCCATGTGGCAGTAGTGTTCTCTTAGCTGGACTCTTGTTTTCTTTTGGTTTATCTTTGGGTCTCTGTGGGATCTTAACTGCTAAGATGTAGAGCCTTAATACTGGCAATACCTTCAGCTGCCTGTGGGCTTCAGGCTGTATTCTGTTTGTTATTGTATCAATGACAGTTTTGTCCTCAGAATGGGTCACCAGTAGACAGTGATTTTCATTTGTCCGGGACCCATATCAGAGTCCTTCCTGTTATGAAGTTGCGTAGGGGAACACAATGGTTATAACATGATTAGGTATAGTTAATGTGACTACTTGCTCAATCCAAATTAATTGCAAAGTTAAACTGAAAATTATGTAAAAGATATAGAATTCAATAAAATCAATTAAAAATGAAAGGGGAGAACTTCTCCCATCACATGGTAAACTATTGTAAGGAGATTTGACAGGATCATATCAATTAAAACTAAGGAAACTAAAGCACAATATTGCTTCAAGTAGGATGCTTTGAGTTAAAAAATGATTAGGAGACATCCTTTTGAAAATTAAAAAAGATTAAAAATGTTTTGTGAAGATTTATAATTGTGAAGAAAGGTTAGACAAAAATGAAGGATTTTCTGTAGCAAGGTCATAAAATTATGTCAGCAAAATTAAACAAAGCAAATAAAAAATAATTCTTTATTTTAAAAAAGACACAAAGCTGAAATCATAAAATAAATTTAGTTCCACATAATTAAACAATCATTTTATGTTCAGTTTCATTTTTCAACATAAAATCTCAAATCAAACTATTTTTATTTATTTATTTTTTTTTTTTTTTACTATTTACTATAAAATTTTGTCCAATTTATATCACTCAAGGGTTTGGCAGGAAGTAGAAGGTACAGTCAAAGCAGTCACTGGAGAGAGTTTACTATTTCCAAAGACCTGAACAAGTTTTAAGGAACTACCAAAGGATCATCTAGTAACCTGGGGCTAGTAGAAGTGGAAAGCCATCACCTCCCCTAAGATTAAGGAGCCAACTAGAAACAGCAGTCACTTGAACTTAGAGAGAGTAACTGTATGGAGAGTGTTGCCTTTGGTAGACAGTGGGCACAGCCAATTCTCAGTGATTACACAGGGAGGAAACCAGAGCATTAATGCTCTTCTTTCTTCTCTTTCAGCCCCTGATCTCCTGCCAGTGGCCCCAGTGGGCAAAGCCAGAGTATAAATAGATCAGTTTCCTTGGTCACAGAGCGGGTAGCGAAAGACAGAGAGTAGAACTGGAAGAGAAAATGACAAATTCCAGAATGCCATTTGAAACAGATTAACTTTAAATGACTTAGATGTTTCTGAATTCATGCAATTTTTGGACAGCTTAAAAGAATAGGACTTGTACTGCTTGATTTAAGACACATTTTAATGTAAAGTTAAATCAGCTTTTGTAGTCACAATATGTACCCTTACTGAACAATGATTGACAAGGTAATATCCTTCAGAACTCCCCATACACACTGCTGCTATATCATGTCCTCCAATTTTGTATTTTGGAAGTTTTCTTTTTGGAGCTGTATGTATATAAGACTTGACATTTATTAATTAAGGTTTGTGATAATCAATTTGGATTATGTTTCAATCTCCTGAGATTTTTCTGGAGTTTAATATTTTATTGTATCAGTGCTCTTTGTAGCTTTTTGTCATGCTTACATACTATCAGCTGCAATGATCATCCAATCCTTGATAACAGTGTTACATTGGGCATGGCCATAGGTAGATCCCTGAAGCATACTATTATAGACTACACTCCAGAATGACAAAAATTATAATGTATTAGTCAAGTTAGACTAGGTTGTGCTGCAGTAACAAATGAACCTCCCAAATCTCAGTGACTTTCCATACCAAAGTTTATTTTTTACTCATGCTGCATACATAGTCCATGTATTTCTGCTCACAGTTCACTGGTTGGACCTAGTTGTATGTCCTCAGTCTAACCATAAGGGAATTAAAAATGTGGGAGGATACATAAATATTTGATGATAATTAAATTTTAGTATCATTTGCATGCCTTCCTTTGACCAGTTTTGAATCTACCTGATACTAATCTTATCTGTATTTCTCCATCTTTTAATGACTTGTTATTTATTGAAGGCCTTTTATAGAATAACAATAATTAAACATACACTCTAATTAAATCTCCAAGACCATCCAGTGGAATAGGTATTATCATTTTCCTTAAATAGATGAGAAAACTAAAGATTAGAAGTTAAGGCCAGGCGCGGTGGCTCACGCCTGTAATCCCAGCACTTTGGGAGGACTAGGGGGGCGGATCATGAGGTCAGGAGATCGAGACCGTCCTGGCTAACATGGTGAAACCCCGTCTCTACTAAATATACAAAAAATTAGCCAGGCATGGTGGCGGGCGCCTGTAGTCCCAGCTACTTGGGAGGTTGAGGCAGGAGAATGGCGTGAACCCAGGAGGTGGAGCTTACAGTGAGCAGAGATCATGTCACTGCACTCCAGCCTGGGTGACAAAGCAAGGCTCTGTCTCAAAAAAAAAAAAAAAAAGAAGAAGAAGAGAAGTTAAATATCTTGTCTAAGGATGTACAGTCAACAAGCAATAAAGATTTGAACCAATCAATTCTAAACATACATATTGCTCCTTATTATCTATATATCTAATCTCTTAGCTAAAAATGGGATAAAAGAAAGGGTAAACCTAAGGCCAGATTGAAAATAGGACAAATTGATTTTTCATCCTTCCCGGCAGTTCTTTCCTTTGCTTTGCTTTGTACTGCTTTCTCTCTTGTATTGATACACACAAAGCTCTCATTATCTCCACCTGTTATCAATTGCTTCCACAAAAAAATCTGAGAAGTCACTCATATTAAAGTAAAAATGACTAAATCTCTTCTGTTTTCCGTTTTAAGGGTTACTTACTTATTAAAGTTAGATCATCCTGCCACTAAGAAGAATACATTTCTAGTTGTATATGAAACATCTTTGAAATAGTTTGTTTAAGTAAACACTATTATTGTTATCCCTAAAATTGTATCATGGAGCTACCAACAGTGTGATCTTAGGAGGCAGGATACCACAATAGAAAACATGGACTTTGGGCTCAGGATGTGAATTAAATCCTTGCTATACTTCTAGTATCTATGTGACTGTGTGAAATTTATTTAAATTCCTGTGACCTTAGTTTTCTCATCTGTAAAATGACTTAATGCCTAGCTTATATTTTTTGTGAAGATTAAAGAAATATAGCACAGCATAGGTGCCCCAAGTATTTGTGAAGTGAATGAATAAATGATGTCCAGAATACACTAAGCAAGTCTTGATACAGAGAAGTTAGTAAATGATTGTAAAGTTGGATCTAGGGCCAGGGTAGAGTATGTTAGGAAAGGAAAGTCAGCAAGTGAAGCCAAGTATGGAAATTATTAAGTGCATTTCAATCCAAATGAATTTTTTTTTGTATCCTTGGCTTATATGCAAATAGAATAGAGGATAATTTATTTTGGAATCTACCCACTAAAACTACATGTTCTATGTCTTACTACTTTAGCAACTAAAAACAATCTGTTGTAATAAGATGGTGTGCATGGTGGTAGTGTGATTAGCCAGTGTATGAAGAACTCTTTATTGAAATCACTGGCCCAACCTGAGACATGTGACCAGGTGGCATGAAAAATAAAAGATAGTTGCAATTGGGTTGTAGCAGTCTCACTAGTTAACAACATGAATTGTGATGACTCTTGGTCATTTTTTATGTTGCTGAACTAACAGGCCGGGCACAGTGGCTCACGCCTGTAATCCCAGCATTTTGGGAGGCTGAGGCAGGAGGATGATGAGGTCAGGAGTTTCGAGACCAGCCTGGCCAATGTGGTGAAACCTGGTCTCTACTAAAAATACAAAACTAGCCGGGTATGGTGGCACACCCCTGTAGTCCTAGCTACTTGGGAGGCTGAGGCAGGAGAATTGCTCAAACCCGGGAGGTGGAGGTTGTGGTGAGCCAAGATGGCATCACTGCACTCCAGCCTGGGTGACAGAGCAAGACTCTGTCAAAAAAAAAAAAAAAAAAAAAAAAGTTAAATTGTAATTATTCAAATGTTTTCTATAAATTCTATTTAGGAAATTATAGATAATAAAGAAAAAGTAAGAAGATATAATTGAGGCATTTTGGGGGGGACATGATTGTGCCTTTTCTTTTTGTTTCAATCATTGTACATTTCAGAATGAAGACATTTTAAATCTGGAAATATATGTAGTAGAGGAAGTTTTATAATATTAAAAAATAAAGTAAATGTGTTAAGATAATATGTGTCTGTGACTTAAATTGTTAATTAAATAGCCTTAAATTGTTTATTGGGAATCATAATTCATGTACATATAAATGGTAGATTATGTGGAAGACTAGATTCTATGGGGAAAGAAGATAAAATACATTTCTTTTTTTTTCACTTTTCTAGGTACACTATATGCAAGTTTTTCTGGGTCAGCTTAAGAAATCTAACCAATTGAAACTAGAAAAAGGCAATTTCTCAGGTTAAAAGGGGAAATTCTAGTATCTCAAGAGGTTTCAGTTATGATGTAGCACCTACAGAAAAATGAATAAAGAATATATAATTTGAAAATTATATGTACTTCAAATTGTTGAGTGTGTAGTGACTCCAGGACACAAGAATCCAGGATACAGCTCCCAGGGGACATCAGAATTTTCTGGGGATATTTTAGATATTCATTCAAAGCAACCTAGTAGTCCTTGTTCCTATTTTTACTTGTGATTGCCTCTGCTTGACTCAAGATGAAGATCAGTCAGAATCACATAATAGCATGCTGCTTTTTATTCCCAGCACCCTAGGTGGCTGATGGCATTTCCCCTTTTATTCCCCAAGGAATTTCATAGCAGAAATAAAACTCCAATGATAATTCATATTCATGCTCTGTTGATCCTCCCTCTGCTTTTGATGCTCTGACCAATTTCTCAACCCGTTTCTAAGCTGATCTCATTACTTATTGACTTATTTCAAAAAGGAATAAAAACAAATCGAATTTTTTTCTTTAATTGATTTTTTCAGATAATAAAAGAAACAAATGCTCATTGTAGAACATTTGTAAAATATGTACCCAAATGCATGAAATCAATAAATCAAATCATTGATAACCCTGTTATAATTGGAGTATAATTTCTTCCAGTATTTTCTCTACCTATCAGGGTTTCTACTCAACCTCAGCACAAGTGACATTTTAGATAGAATAATTCTTTGTTTCTGGAGGATGTCCTACGAATTCTAGAACATATATAGCATCCCTGGTTTCTACTCACTAGATACTGGCAGAATAGAGCCTCCCTTCCTCAGCACCCAATTGTCACAAAAAAGTCTCCAGACATTGCCAAATATTCCCTTGTGAGCAAAATTGCACCCAGTTGAAAACCACTACTAAGTATTATAACGAATTGGAATTTTACTCTCTGTACAATATTACATTCTTTTTAAGCTATTTATATGCTTCTTAAACTAATATTACATAGTGGATATTTTCCCATTTTATTAAACAGCATTGAAATGATGGTTTTTACTAGCTGAATTCCAATGTAAAGATCAAATATAATTAACTATTTTCTCATTGTTGACCAGTTACATTGTTCATACATTTTTAAATAAATAAAAGTTTAAGGAATATCCTTATACATAAGCGTTTGACCCTATCGCTGATTAGAAATTTTTTGTGTCTTCCTAAAGTCATAAACTTATTTTCAAAGTAGCAAAGTATCTTTGAACTAATGCATAATTGTTCAGAACTTTGGGGATGTTAGTAGAGTGATAGATGTCTTTCACCCAAAACAAGCTGGTGGCTAAAATCTCTAAATATGCTCTGAACGTCTTTTGAATAATGTTTCAAAGGGCTGAGAATCTAATGAAAGCTAAGGACTGAATAACACTATTACACACACACACAATTCCATATACAGTTGATCTGTTGACAGCCATAGGCCTTAAGGAGTCCTGCTATAAAGACCTCTGGTTTCTACTGCAACTTTTACAAATATGTAACCCCAATAGAGAGCTAAGCAAACCAAAGTTAAGGGGCATGTCCATGACAGAACTAGAATCCTGGTGTCCACTGAGCCTTTATGAATTTACAAATGTCCAATATGAATCATATTACAGAAAAGCTTTGGAGGTAGAAATGTGAGACACTCTTTTGGTCCTTTAGACCTGTGGCAGTATTAGTCTAGTGAGGTCTTGGTTTCCTGAATTTGACTGGCCCATCAGGTCACCAGCAGTATCTCATGAAGATAAAAACAATACCAAGCACTAGGCTTCAGAAAGCACTTACCTGTCCTCATCACGAGGCTGAGTATAATTTACTCCCCAGTGTAGACTGATACATAATCATGTCTTTGAAAAATGTTCCCTGGAATGAATTATAATGCAATGGCTATGGCCACAATCATTACTTTCCAACATAGAGCGTGGGGGAGAAAGAGGGAAGTTGAATAGCATTTACCAAGATGAAGCAACTACTCCCTTGCCAAAGACGGTTTAAGGATCTTTGCTTCCATGCTTTTGTTTAGTCCTCACAACGACTCTGTGAGATGACTGATATGATCATTTTACGGAAAATAATTCAGATGGGTTAAGCCAGTGCCTTAGTGTCACGTGGAGAGTAAGTGACATGTAAACCTGGAGTAAGCTCATGCTCTTTTTATTACACTGTGTTACTCAAGAGGAACAGAATCAAGATTTTCCCCACCTTCCCTCAGCACACCGCTACCGCCATCTCCAATAAATCTTTGCCCTGGCACACTCTATCCCCTTAAAAACAAAGTATGACACTTTTTGGAAGGCCTTCTGAGGCATTCTTAGGTTATTATATTATCTACTTTATTAGACACTAATCTTGCATTTAGAAGACTCAACTTTGTTTTCTAGCCCTTTATCATTTACTTTTGATTGATGATGGGCAAGTCAGTAACTCTCTTTGAATGTCAGTTTTCTTCTCACCACAGCTGCTACACTACTTGATGCATAATATTAAGAGCTCATAACTCGAAGTAAAAGAAAACTGTAAAAGACTGATACTTTAAAAAACATTTAAATTCCCTTAGCTTTAATTTCCACATTTATAAATTTGAAATTATAGCTCCTGTTTCACAGGGTTGTTAAATTGTTCATTCAACAAATATTTACTGTGTATCTATTAGCATTATACACTTATTAGGGGAGAGGTGGTGGTGGTAGACATGTGATAAACAAGTAGAAAAAGCAAATTTGATAGTTGCCCATTGTGATAAGTACTGTGAAAAAAATAAACAAGCATTTTGGGTAGCAGGTTGAGGGTACGAGGGTTGGAGATTAAGGGTGCAAGGGCAGTCAGGGGAAGCCTCTCTAAGGACATGATGGAGACTTGAAAGCTAAAGGATGAGAAGGCACCAAAAATGGCTGGGCAAGTGCTATCTAGAGATTCTAGGGTGTGAAAACCAGGGTTACTAAAAGATAATGATAAAGAGCAAGAAGACTATAAGGGTCGCTACCCAAAATACAGTCTGCAGATCAGTGGTCATCTTCACATTCTTTGTTACCGGTCTGCGACAATACTAGAAGCCTGAACAGAAATGTAAATCAATGCAATGCCCCTGTCATTAAGAAAGTCTTGCTAGAAAAACAAAAGTCAGCTGAATTAAGCAGTATGCCTAGTTATATAGTTGGTGTACAGTCTGATGTCTGTAACTCCTTATATCTCAGTAACAACTTGCAGACCAGCCACCTTTAGTAGCATTTGTAAGCCAAAGTTAGAGAAGACAGGGGTCAGGCCCTGCAGAACCTTGAGACCAAGTAAGATGTCTGAGTTTTATCTTAAGTGCAGTAAGAGAGGTGGCCGGCAAGATGGCCAAATAAGAGTGACTTCAGTCTGCAGCTCCCAGTGAGATCAACACAGAAGGCGAGTAATTTCTGCATTTCCAACTGAGGTACCTGGTTCATCTCACTGGGACTGGTTAGACAGTGGGTGCAGCCCACGGAGGGCGAGCCAAAGCAGGGAGGGGCGTCACCTCGCCCAGGAAGTGCAAGGGTTCAAGGAGTTCCCTCCCCTAGCCAAAATCACAAGCATTCCTATATAATAATAACAGACAGAGAACCAAATCATGAGTGAACTCCCATTCACAATTGCTACAAACAGAATAAAATACCTAGGAATACAACTTAAAAGGGATGTGAAGGACCTTTTCAAAGAGAACTACAAACCACTGCTCAACGAAATAAGAGAGGACACAAACAAATGGAGAAACATTTCATGCTCATGGACAGGAAGAATCAATATCGTGAAAATGGCCATACTGCCCAAAGTAATTTATAGATTTAATGCTATCCACACCAAGCTACCATTGACTTTCTTCACAGAGTTAGAAATAACTATTTTAAATTTCATATAGAATGAAGAAAGAGCCCATATAGCCAAGACAATCCTAAGCAAAAAGAACAAAGCTGGAGACATCATGCTACCTGACTTCAGACTATACTATGAGGCTACAGTAACCAAAACAGCATGGTACCAGTACCAAAACAGATACATAGACCAATGGAACAGAACAGAGGTCTCAGAAATAATACCACACATCTACAACCATCTGATCTTTGACAAACCTGACAAAAGCATGCAATGGGGAAAGGATTCCCTATTTAATAAATAGTGTTGGAAAACTGAAACTGGACCCCTTCCTTACACCTTATACAAAAATTACCTCGAGATGGATTAAAGACTTAAACATAAGACCTAAAACCATAAAAACCCTAGAAGAAAACCTAGGCAATACCATTCAGGACATAGTCATGGGCAAAGTCCTCATGACTAAAATAGCAAGAGCAACAGCAACAAAAGCCAAAATTGACAAATGGGATCTAATTAAACTAAAGAGCTTCTGCACAGCAAAAGAAACTATCATCAGAGTGAACAGGCAACCTACAAAATGGGAGAAAATTTTTGCAATCTGTCCATCTGACAAAGGGCTAATATCCAGAATCTACAAGGAACTTAAACAAATTTACAAGAAATAAACCAATCCCATCAAAAAGTGGGAAAAGGATATGAACAGACACTTCTCAAAAGAAGACATTTATGTGACCAACAAACATGAAAAAAAAAGCTCATAATCACTGGTCATTAGAGAAATGCAAATCCAAACCATAGTGAGATACCATCTCACACCAGTTAGAATGGGGATCATTGAAAAGTCAGGAAACAACAGATGCTGGAGAGGATGTGGAGAAATAGGAATGCCTTTACACTGTTGATTGGAGTGTACATTAGTTCAACCATTGTGGAAAATAATGTGGTGGTTCCTCAAGGATCTAGAATGAGAAGTATCATTTGACCCAGGAATCCCATTACTGGGTATATACCCAAAGGATTATAAATCATTCTACTGTAAAGACACATGCACAAGTATGTTTATTGAAGCACGATTCACAATAGCAAAGACTTGGAACCAACCCAAATGCCCATCAATGATACACTGGATAAAGAAAATGTGGCATATATACAACATGGAATACTATGCAGCCATAAAACGGATGAGTTCATGTCCTTTGCAGGGACATGGATGAAGCTGGAAACCATTCTCAGCAAACTAACACAGGAACAGAAAACCAAACACCACATGTTCTCACTCATAAGTGGGAGTGGAACAATGAGAACATATGGCCACAGGGAGGGGAACATCACACACTGGGTCCTGTCATGGGTGGGGGTCTAGGGGTGGAATAGCATTAGGAGAAATATTGAATGTAGATGATGGGTTGATGGGTGCGGCAAACCACCATGGCACTGTATACCTGTGTAACAAACCTGCACGTTCTGCACATGTATCCCAGAACTTAAAGTAGAATAAAAATATAAATAAATGAAATAAAATAAAAATGGGCAATGGGAAACCATTGGTGGTTCTAAGCAGGAGAGTAGAGTGAACTGCTTTTGAGAGAAACAGATGCTCTAATGCACTTGAAAACATTTTATAAAGTCTGATGAATGTGAGTTTTGACTCAATAGTCTCATCTAATCAGGGCTTGCCTACCCATTCTGCCAACAGCTTCCTCCTGGACTTCTAATTAACATATGTCATGAATCTCTTGAGGCCATACTACAACATAATTTTTTATGTGGCAAAATATATGCCATATGATTTTGAGGTTCTGTCTTTCTAATACAAACAACATTTCATGCTTGGGAAGTAAATAAGTCACATGCCTATGGCTCAGGGGTTTCAGATATCAAAATAAATCCCCCCCCATTTTTGGACAGCATTAGTATTCCATGTTCACACCTACAGAGCTTATTACTAACATATTATCCATTTGTACATCCTTTGCTAAAAATAACATCTGCTTTAAATCCAGTAACTTCATAGCTGTACTTCATTCATGGAGGAAGTTTTAGAGTTTTCAGCAAGAGGAACTGGTGAGTTCACTCTCTTGTCACCCAGGAAATGGCTCCTTTTATCTTTTGGAAAAGCAATGGCATTGATGTGTTTGCCCCAGAAATGATAATTTCCCTTTCTCTCTTCCCTCCTTTCCTTCCTCTTTTTTTTTTTTTTTACTTTTTTTCCTGACTCCCCCTTTCCTTCTCTCCTCTCTTTCTCCCTTGCTTTCCTTTACAACGACTTACTAATTATCTATACCATGGGCTAAGAACTCTGATAGAGTCTGGAAATAACACCATTAAAAGGACACACACAGACTCTAACCCAAAGAAGTTTAGTCTTGAAGGGTCACAGAAAAGTAACTGGGAAATTATAATCCAGTGTGATCTGTGCTACAGTAGGGGAAATAAAGAGTGCATATTGGAGAACAAAAACTGGGAAGCTAACATGAAATTGGAGTCAGGACAGCTTCAGGGAGGAAAGAATGTCTAAGTTGAGGTCCAAAAAATAAGAAGTTACGCTGAAGATTTGGAGATGAGTGGAGTGTTCTTGCTAGAGATATCATGTGTGGAAGCTTGGAGATGAGACAGTGCAATGTAAGTTGCAATAAATAAAAGATGTTGAGACTGGGGGGACAGGAGAAGGAAGAGGTGGAAGAAGTAAGTAGGGAACAGTTCATAACAAACCTTTTAAACTATGCTAATGAGTATGGACTTTAAAGTGATGACAAGTCATTGAGGGATTTCAACAGGCAGATGATGTGTCATGTGGTCCTTTTAGAGAAATGATACTGGTTTCGGGAAGGAAAATGGATTAAAGGGGTAAGGTTGGAGTCAGGAGACCACATAGAAGGATGTGTCTGAGAATTATACTATAGAGTGAACAAGTTACAATTGTATGCATGCAGATGGCAAGATATTATATTTCATTAGACACTCAGAAAACTGCCAATTGATTTTCTCAGGGTTGTAGGACAATTTGGAAAAGCAAGAACAAGGGCCAGGTCTTCCAATCTGTGAATGGCTTTTCCAGTGAGAGCTGTTTCGAGAGTAACCATCACTCATTATTTTCCCGGCCCCTTACCTACCTCACATAATTTGGACATTTTTTAGTCTTAAAGTGGGGAGTTTCTCTTTGATGACAATTTTACTTTTGGGAGCTGTCCAATATTCTATTGCTGCATTAAAATATAAACTGACTTTAAAAAATAATGAAGGGGATATTATGCAGGCAGCTGTCAAGGGAATGATTGGAACTTAGTCCTGAAATTCTATTGTATCAAACCCTGCAGATTTTAATCTGTCCCCCTAAGGTCTTCTCTCAACACACACTCATGATACAAAGAAGGGGGGTTAATCAAAGAACAAGTGTGTTCAGCACTATTGTGAGCTTGACACAGAATGAAGCACCCTGGGGGATCATGAGGAGAGGTAGGGTGCGATCTCTGCCCTGAAGTTATCTAGTTTAAAAAGCAAAAGCAAACACACAGGAATATATCAAGCCATTTAAAACAATATCTAGGCATGTGTTCTGGTTATATGCTTAAAAGGTTAGTGTTCTACTTGTTCAGAAAACAAAGATGACTGGTAAGGATGAAGCAGTCAGACAACCTTTCTGGAAGAAATGGTATTTGAGCGAAGTCTTGGGTGAACAGAGGTGAGAGAGTGGTAGGCTAGGGAGTTGGAGTGGTGACGACGCATGTGTGAATGACTGTGGCGTGCCTGTGGCACTTTGGTATGGTGCCTAGAAAAGTGGTGGGGAAGTACCAAGAAACAGTGGGAAAGAAGCTCAGCCAGATGGTGTGTGGGCAAGAATGAATTACTTTGAAGTCAAGACACAGAAATTTTGAGAAGTGGGGATGCAGTGAAGGCTCTACAGTAAAGGTGTATTAAGAAAGGATTTTAAGATGTCCATATGAATGGAGGAGAATGGTCATCCCCAGTTCAAAATATACTTCAACTTGCCAATACATCTTGGCCAAGTCAAGTGACTCAATGCATGTCCATGCTTCCTCTCATCTCTGAGGCACCTTGAGGGTTAAATGAGATAGCAGATGTGAAAGTGCTCTGTGGATCCTATGTAATTACCATAAATGTTGTTGCCACCTTCACAAGTTTTCTATGTTTTTGACAAGTCTCTTTTTCAAAATTCAGTCTCAGTAGCTGACTCAGTGCCTTCCCTTGCTACCCTGGCTAGGCAGATTGTCTTGCAGAATTCTCTGTCCAGCATTAATCAGTTGTGTCCTTTGGTATACATTCATTTCTAGCATCTTAGACACATCTGCTTTGACAGAATCCAGTCTGGTTAGACAACCTCAAAAAAACAAACAGCAAACTCATTTAAATTCAGCATTTAAAACAGTGAGGTGGCTTGATCTAAATTAATATTTAATTTTTGATCTCAATTTGGGGATTTTGTGGTCATGACCTGGGTCTTCTTTTCTTTTAGAGTTCCCTACGGGACATTGCATAGCCTCAGTGACTAATGGCTTTTCTACACATGTCACTGACTGGCTGCCCAGGAGGTAGATTGTTGCTTCTCCTAGTGCTGCAAATTGCTGGCTTAGCAGCTTTTCCACTGTGGCTTTCTGCTAATATTTTTAGATTGCCAAGATGTTATCGAAAATGGTATTTAGTTGGGTGGCTTCGATGATTGCCTCTCATTGACAACAGGATTGTAACTTCTTGAGCTCAGTTGTGTCTGTTTAAATCATCAATTTCTGAAAATTCTTTACAAGGGACTGCTCTGTGTGTTTTGCAATGAGGGGCTGTGCATTTTCCTGTGGTTTCCCATGTAATGAAGATCCACGAAGACATGACTTTTGATTGATGACTGTATTTAAGAAGCTATTTAAGGAGTATTAGGTTTCCATGTTCTTTTGCTCAGGAGCAGCTTTTTAAACTGCTCTTTCTCAGCACCTTCATTCTGACAAGGAACATTCTGTTTGCATTTCATTTTTATTTTTAGGAATTTGCAGATGAGGCTGCCCTGAAACAGCAATCTGCTCTATCCAGAGGGGGGCAGAACAGTGTCAAAAATTTATGTATTTATTTCACAAATATTAATCCAGCAAGTGGAGCACGGCAGGCCCTGTTCTAGGCATTGCAGATACAGGGATGTGTTAAGACAATCCAGTCCTTACCCTCAGAAAGTTTATAGGCTTGTGAAGGAGTGATTTTTAAATTATAATGATGATAATCACTGTGAAGGAGAAATGCTAGGAGCTATTGGAGCCTTCAGAATATGGAGCAGGAATAGACTTAAGCAGTAGAGTAACATGTTGATACAGACAGGAGACAGAGAAATACTGGGTAGAAGAAGGCGGTGCTCTGGCAAAGGTCCCAACCTCAAGGCTGGAAACCTGCAGTCCTAAATGGGAACAGGCATTCCGATTTTTGCACCCAAAAGTTGCATTTTGGCCCACCATGTACCCCTGTCCTGTACCCATGTAAACTCCAAACCCCAGGCTCCATGAGCTGATAAACAGAAGAGCAGAAGAGCGGCAGAGGAGGAGAGAAGAGAAGGAGCATCTGAACGTCGAGGGGAATTCGACTGGGGATAGTTGGAGAGATCAGCCATTGGACAGCCAAACTCCAGGAAAAGATCATCTTCCCATTCCATCTCCCATCCAGCTCCCCATCCATCCCAGTGAGAGTCACCTCCACCACTCGATAAAACCCCCTCATTCACCATCCCTCAAGTCTGTATATGACCTGAGTTTTGCCATGGAGCCCTTCCCACCTGGCCATCTCATTAGAATGAACATGTGCTAACATGTGGGACTCAGCCTCAGCACTTTAATTAGAATTATTGAGAAAAAGATGTTCTCCTTCCCCTGGGGCTTTCAGAACCAATAGTCATTTTGGAGGGGCTACTGGCCATTTTGTTACTCAATACAAGGGGATAAGCCTAAGAAGGGAGCAACACACGAGGCAGCAGATGGTGCTTTTTGAGCTTCTGGGCAATCTGATCTATATGCCCCTAGCTTTTTCAGTTGCATGATCCAGTATATTTCCTTAAGTGAAGTTTAAGTGAGTTTCAGTTTGTTTTCTGTCACTTGCAACTGAGAGCCCTTTCAAACACAGTACTCTATGATTTGAGATCAGTAGCCAGAGTTAGTGACTGACAATGATGATGAATATTTATTTAGCTCTTACTATGTGTAAGTTACCATGACCTTTGACACACTTTATCTAAATTTAACCTTCCCAACAACCATATGACATAGGTATTTTTTTCCCCAATTACAGATGGGATGACAGATTTAGAGTGGTCACCTCAGGTCACACAGTTAAGATTCAAATCTAGGCAGCCTAACTCCAGAGCCCATACTCCACTACCTCTTAACAATAAGAAAAGATTTCATTAAAACAGATATTAAAGAAGCTCAAGTGAGAATTATAATCAGTTTCTCTCTTTGTTCAATATCTTTCACGTAATGGAGAAGAAAAAGCAGCCACAGAAGCCCTCATTCATATATCCTAGGTTAAGCCAGGTGAATTATCACCACTTAAGGCCCTAACTAACATTGATGGATTTTGACTGTTATAAAAAGATCATTCAACCTCATGCAGTACTGAAAACTCAATGAAGACAGAGATCTCTCTTTTTGGCTCCAGGCCTATATAACCAACAACCATCTAAAATTAACAATCTCAGGACTATATCAAAAAATGTGGTCTCTGATTTCCTTTTTATTTATTTTTAAATATTTATTTATTTATTTAGAGACAGAGTTTTGCTCTTGTTGCCCAGGTTGGAGTGCAATGGTGGGATCTCAGCTCATGGCAACCTCCACCTCCCAATTTCAAGCGATTCTCTTGCCTCAGCCTCCCAAGTAGCTGGGATTATTACAGGCATGCACCACCATGCCTAGCTAATTTTGTATTTTTCGTAAAGACGAGGTTTTACTATGTTGACCAGGCTGATCTCGAACTCCTGACCTCAGGTGATCCACCTGCCTCAGCCTCCCAAAGTGCTGATATTACTACAGGCATAAGCCACCATGCCTGGGCTCTGATTTTCAAATGGCACAGCAATCTGTTCCTCTTGCTGTATTTCCATTTTAATCGATGGAAGCTCCAGATATGTGGCTCATCAAGATGATATTTCTCATCAAGATGATAATTCATTAATCTCTTCCTTTCCCTGTTGGTCTATGTCTGATCGATTGGCAAATTTCCAATTCTATATCCAAATTATATCTGAAAACCATCCACCAGCCACATTAAACTTACATAGGTTCTTGGGACATACCAGGATCTTTTGCAAATGAGGACATTTATTCATAAGGTTTCTACTACCCCCAATACTGTTTTCCTGGCTCCTCCTATGGCTAGCTCTTTCTGATATTTCAGTTCTCAGCTTTAACATCAGTCTTCCTAGAGTACTTTCTTGACTACCTTGTCTGAATTATCACTTCTCCCCATCCCCAGTTACTTTTTTTCACATAATTCTCTTTATAGCTCTTATTTCAAACTGAGACATATTTTGTTATTTTATTTTTTTAATGAACATATATATTTTTATTTTTTAATGAACATATAACAATTGTGCATATTTATGGGGTACATAGTGATGTTTCCATACATATTATATATAGTGATCAGAGCAGGTTAATTAGCATATCCATTATCTCAAACTTTTATCATTTCTTTGTGTTGGGAGCATTCAATATCCTACTTTTAGCTATTTGAAACTCTATGATATATTATTGTTAACTATAGTCATCCCACATTGACAGAATGCTATGATTTACTTTTCCTTTCTAGCTATAATTTTGTATCATTTAACAACTCTCTCCCTATGTCCCCTTCCCTCACCCTTCTCAGCTTCTAGTATCCTCTATTCTACTGTTTGCCACCGTAAAATCACAGTTTTTAGCTTCCATATATGAGTGTAGAAGAGTTCCCCTTCTCTATATTCCCACCAGCATTTGCTAATATTGCTATTTTTGATAATAGCCATTCTATCTGGAGTGAGATGATACTCCACTGTGGTTTTGATTTACATTTCCCTGATGATTAGTGATGTTGATGTGTGTGTGTTTGTGTGTGGGTGGGTGTGTGTGTGTGTTGAGAAACACCTGTTCAGATCATTTGCCCATCTTTTAATTGGATTTTTTTTTTTTTTTTTTTTTTTGCTGTTGAATTGCTTGAGCACTTTATATAACCTGGATATTAATCCCCTGTTGGATAGTTTGCAAATATTTTCTTCCATTTTTGATATTGTTTTTTCACTCTGTTGATTGTTTTCTTTGCTGCACAGAGCTTTTTAATTGATAAAATTCCATTTGTTTATTCTTGTTTTTGTTCTCTGTGCTTTTGAGGTCTTATTCATAAAATCTGTCCAGATCCATATCCTGAAGCATTTTTCTTGTTTTCTTCCAGTAGTTTCATAGTTTCAGTTCTTATGTATAGGTCTTTGATTCATTCTGAGTTGATTTTTGAATAGGGTGAGAGATGGGGGTATAGTTTTATTCTTCTGCATATCAATATCCAGTTTTCTCAGCACCATTTATTGAAGACTGTCCTTTACCCAGTGAGTGTTCTTGGCACCTTCACCAAAAATCAGTTGGCTGTGGATATTTGGATTCATTTCTGGGTTCTCTATTTTGTTCCATTAGTTTATGTGTCTGTTTTTATACCAGTGTCATGCTGTTTTGCTTATCACAAATTTGCAGTACACTTTGAAGGCTGGTAGTGTGATGCCTCCAGCTTTCTTCTTTTTGCTCAGGATTGCTTTGGCCTTTCACTGTCTTTTGTGGTTCCATACAAGTTTTAAGATCTTAAAAATCTATTTCTGTGAAGAACGTCATTGGTATTTTAGTAGGGATTGTACTGAATCTATAGATTGCTTGGGTAATATGGTCATTTTCATAATATTAATTCTTTTATAATATTAATTTGCTTACTTACTTTCTGTGTTTCCCACCAGAATATAAGCTTCCTGAAAGTAGATTCTTTATCTCTTTAGTTAAACTTTGTATTTACATACATAATCTAATGCTTGGCATATTATAGGCACTTAATATGAAATGAGTGGATCAATGGGCACTCAGTGATAGGAATGATATAGTTAGACACTCAGGGAACATTCTCTCTCATTGTGTAGCTATATGTCATTAGCTAAATATCTGTGTATCTTTGAGTTTTATTCGCTTAGCTAGTCAAAAAAAGGGAGGGGGCTAATGGTAACCACTTTGCCCTCCTAAACCAGCAGGCTCACAAGTCTTCTAACTGGAAAGAGTGGTTGCAGTGCAAATATCCAGAGAAAATCATTAATTCATGACTCATGACTCAGGAGGCAGGCAATCAGAGCTATAGAAAAATGGCAAAAATGACAGTGTGGGGACCAAAAAAAGAGCCCACTTATAACTGTTAGAGGGTAATTAGTATCACACAGAGCAAAACATCTAAATTTGTTGCAGAAATACACTTGGCCATGGGGAATTCTCTTCAAGCATGGGAATGAATGTTCAGAATCCAGTGCTCATGCTAATGTCTACCTTTCGAGTCCAGGGTTCACTGTTCAGGGGCTTTTTACTCAGCATAACTTTTGTGCCTGACAAAATTAAATTCTTGGGCAGAATAATTACATGTAAATGCTGCTGGGCTATTAGTCTCAAGGGGCCAATTTTCTAGCCATTTGTTGCCATCAGAAATGTCAAATTTATTACACAGAGGGCATGGTAATACACACGACATCCTCTCCTAAATAGGGTATGAAAGTCACTAATCAGCACTGTGGCTGTGAATGTTGAAGTCAGTAAGATGTTGCTTTAGTTAATAAGGTGATCTGAATTAATTACATGGATTATTTTAAGGAAAATAAAACATCTCATAATAGATGTGCTACCTGAATACAGGTTCCTCAGTTCAAAGACTATTTGCTCTTAAGAGGGCTAATAATTTCCCACTCTGTCATATTTTCATAGATTCCCAGGGTCCAGGAAGAAAGACACTGGGCAAAAATAGGGGCTCCAACTTTAATTTCTGGCTCTGCTATTGTCTTACTATGTGAGCCTACAAAAGTCACTTACCCTCTCTGATCTTCAGTTTTCTTACCTGTAAAGATAATGCTGTGGTTCCATATGAACTTTAAAGCAGTTTTTTCCAATTCTGTGAAAAAAAAAGAGCCCACATTGCCAAGACAATCCTAAGACAAAAGAACAAAGCTGGAGGCATCACACTACCTGACTTCAAACTATAGTACAAGGCTACAGTAACCAAAACAGCATGGTACTGGTACCAAAACAGAGATATAGACCAATGGAACAGAACAGAGTCCTCAGAAATAATACCACACATCTTTGACAAACCTCAGAAAAACAAGAAATGGGGAAAGGATTCCCTATTTAATCAATGGTGCTGGGAAAATTGACTAGCCATAAGTAGAAAGCTGAAACTGGATCCTTTCCTTACTCCTTATATGAAAATTAATTCAAGATGGATTAGAGACTTAAATGTTAGACCTAATACCATAAAAACCCTAGAAGAAAACCTAGGTAATACCATTCAGGACATAGGCATGGGCAAGGACTTCATGTCTAAAACACCAAAAGCAACAGCAACAAAAGCCAAAATTGACAAATGGGATCTCATTAAACTAAAGAGCTTCTGCACAGCAAAAGAAACTACCATCAGAGTGAACAGGCAACCTACAGAATGGGAGAAAATTTTTGCAATCTACTCATCTGACAAAGGGCTAATATCCAGAACCTACAAAGAACTCAAACAAATTTATGAGAGAAAAACAAACAACTCCATCAAAAAGTGGGCAAAGGGTATGAACAGACATTTCTCAAAAGAAGACGTGCATACAGCCAACAGACACATGAAAAAATGCTCATCATCACTGGCCATCAGAGAAATGCAAATCAAAACCACAATTAGATACCATCTCACACCAGTTAGAATGGCGATCATTAAAAAGTCAGGAAACAACAGGTGCTGGAGAGGATGTGGAAAAATAGGAACACTTTTACACTGTTGGTGGGATTGTAAACTAGTTCAACCATTGTGGAAGACACTGTGACGATTCCTCAAGGATCTGGAACTAGAAATACCATTTGACCCAGCCATCCCATTACTGGGTATATACCCAAAGGATTATAAATCATGCTGCTATAAAGACACATGCACACGTATGTTTATTGTGGCACTATTCACAATAGCAAAGACTTGGAATCAACCCAAATGTCCATCAGTGACAGACTGGATTAAGAAAATGTGGCACATATACACCATGGAATACTATGCAGCCATAAAAAAGGATGAGTTTGTGTCCTTTGTAGGGACATGGATGCAGCTGGAAACCATCATTCTCAGCAAACTATCACAAGAACAGAAAACCAAACACCGCATGTTCTCACTCATGGGTGGGAACTGAACAATGAGATCACTTGGACTTGGGAAGGGGAACATCACACACCAGGACCTACCATGGGGAGGGTGGAGGGGGGAGGGATTGCACTGGGAGTTATACCTGATGTAAATGACAAATTGATGGGTGCTGACGAGTTGATGGGTGCAGCACACCAACATGGCACAGGTATGCATATGTAACAAATTTGCCCGTTATGCACATGTACCCTAGAACCTAAAGTATAATAATAATAATAATAAATAAATAAAAATTAAAAAATAAGTAAAATAAAATCAAAATGAATCACAGGGCCAGTGCGGTGGCTCATGCCTGTAGTCCCAACACTTTCAGAGGCTGAGGCAGGTGCATCACCTGAGGTCAGCCTGGCCAACATGGCAAAATCCTGTCTCTACTAAAAATACAAAAAATTAGCCGTGCATGGTGGCATGTGCCTGTAATCCCAGTTACTTGGGAGGCTGAAGCAGGAGAATCACTTAAACCCAGGAGGCGGAGGTTGCAGTGAACCAAGATAGTGCCATTGCACTCCAGCCTGGGCAATGGAGCTAGATTCCATCTCAAGAAAAAAAAAAATGAATCATAGAACTAAATGTGAAAGGCAAAACAATAAAGATAAAATAAACAACAACAACAACAACAAAAAAGATAAGGCCGTGTTGTGCTGATGGCATTTTAGAGAGTTCAAAGGAGGGAGTTTGTTTTCAAGCACTTTGGAATCCTGAAAATGCTATACAGAGGTGGAACTGTGCTCTACATTGTAGACATTTTTTAACTTTGCATGCCCAATGTCATTTCTACTGCTTTTATTCTTAGCAGAGGACCCTAGGCTTCACTTTTAGAATGCTTCCTCCTTTATTTAAGTCAATACAGCTCAGTTGTCTTTTTCTAAAATTCCAGAAGTAGTCATATGACCCAGAGTTGGCCAATTGAGCCTTGTATCACGTTGGCCTCATTGATTGTTTCAGAGATAGGTATATGACTTGGGCCAAGACAATGAGACGTATTTCTTGTATATATGGAGAGAGGTGATGGAAAAGGGAAGTATTTTGCCTTTGGGAAAGTAACCTGTCAGGGAATAAAACATGATGCAGAGCAAAGAGATAGGGTGATGCTGAATTGTAATGACATCTTTTGAGCCCCTGGATCAAGCTTGCTGGCTGGATGCTTTATTAAATGCCTGATCTGTACCAGGCACAACTAAAGGCGTTCAGAATTTATCTTTGTGTGAGAGAAATAAGTCTTGCTCTCATACAACTCACATTTCAGTTGCATGAACCAACACATTTCCAGTTTCAGTCTTCATCGTTTGTTTGTGTTCTCTCTTGATCCTGAAAGTTCAGGATTGTATAAAATGGCCAAAAAATATCTATTTTGCTGAAATATTGTAAAGAGAATGTATATGAAGTCTTTGGGATATAGTAGGTGCTAAATAAATGCTATTAAAATAGACATCAATTATTATTCCTGGCCACCTTTTCTTTGTTGGAGAATCTCCTGTCTTTTGAGTCAGAGTTCATTTTAAAGCTTGGCAATGCCATCTCCTATGAAGCAAAGTTATAGACATTTAGCTAATAATTCACTAATTGGATGCAGCAGACTTTTGTCTGAATCATATTATACAATGAAGAACCAACCATGCAGACTTCTTTCTGGGGAGGTTGGTTCTAGTGGTGGCAGCTGCATGTGATTCTTAGAGTCAGCAGAGGCAGCGGTTCCAGCAGTAACATATGAAGCACTGCTTCACAATGCTAACAGGACAAACTGCAGAGGCAGTGTGTGGCGGTGGAGGCTGTGTGCCTTCACCATACATCCCTGAGAAGAAGGGATTCCTGGATGTGTAGCTTCTGAAATAGTTCTCTGGACTTCCTAGGGATTATGGAAATCAGCCCATATCCATTAAGTTCATTATTTCTGCTTTAATTAGCCAGAGTTTATATTTTTGCTTACAATTAAGACCTGACTTATGATAATTGTGATAATATAATTTCAATAATGACAATGGTGATGATAAGAACTGTGTTGTAGGAAGGAAAACAATCACTCAGTTTGTAATGTGGAAAATAGATAAGAGAGCAGTGAGATGGGAAACAGATAAGTGTGAGACTAATCATATTACAAATGATGTATGGTGACAAGAGATGGCATGGCTGGTAGTTAGTCTCTAACTGTGTAGATGAACAGAAAGGAATAGATTCAAGAGAGACATTGGAGGTAAGGTAACCTTGAGTTTCTTCAGCTTTTGGACCATTCATAGTACAGAAACTTTGAGAGATGTTGGCCTTAGGTGCTAATGTTCTTTGTTCAACCAGAAATATTGGGGCTGCAGAGAGTACAGCTCAGCCTCACATCATTTAAACTGAGTCAAAGAACAACTAGGGGTCACGTTCAGATTGGGTTCCCTCATCTGGGTAGAAAGACTCACGCTTTTCCATTTTTGTCTTTGCAAGGAGGTGAGATTTCTCCTGGACTCCCATATGCTGATGACATCCGATATTTTGCAAATGGTAAATATGCAAGAAAGGTGCTCATTAATAGATAATGAACGCTGCTCATCACGATTTTCTGTGGAGCTTTCTCACTGTCCCAAGTGCTGTAAGGCCAGCCTAATGAGCCTCTTGTGACCACAGGAGGAACACAGTTCAGAGAGGGTAAGCGCTTTCTATTGAGATGTATAATTTTCCCCTTAAATTCATTAAAAGTTTCTGAAACAAATAAATAAAACATAACTGATACAGATCCAGCCTCCTTTTCTTCCACAGATCATTAAGAAGTTGTAATTGCTTCCCAGCACCCAGGAAGCTCTCATCTCTAAGAATAGAGCATTAGTTGTGACTCCCTGGCAATTGTTATTATTCTGAGGAATTAATTTACTCTAATTAGTTTTAAGCCCATTAACAGAAATAGAAAGCTGAGCAAGGGAAGGGAGGTCTGAAAACAACATTTTCCTCAGCCCATTGTAAGAACTTTCCATGTGTTTAATAATTTGGCCAGTGGAATTCAAACCTTGTTAAAAACCAAAAAAAAACACATATAAATTAAGATATAACTAGTATGACTCCTAAAAGGCACATTGGCTCTTATTCTGTTTTCTGAAAGTAAGAAATAAACTATAATTTTTCTGTCCCGCTGGAAATCTTCAAATTGAGTCCCAAGGATGCCAAATCAGAGAAATGATTGATAGTGAGGTTCACAAGGGGTTGGTTTTGCTCAGGCAAAATCGATTTCTGTTTGGGATGATTCAAGATGTTTGGGGAAGGCTGTATTCTCTCAGGAAGTAGCCTCCCCATCCTGAGTCACTGTGGCTGGAATCTGGTCATGACAGAAAAAAAAAGTGACTTATTTGAGTTATTTTCTCTAGGTCTTCTTTAAACAGTTCATCCATGCAGGAGGGGGAATGCATTTTCCTAAGTCTCATGGAAGGGCTTGCATAGCTTAGAGCTCAGCCTCGGAGTGGACTAGCACACAGCTGTTTTGGAGACTGCAGGATAGCCTGCTGGGATAGAGATATCCCTGGAAGATACAGAGCTGGTAAGGCTATCAAGGTAAATTGGGCACAAGTGGTGGAGTCCATGGCGTTCAGAAAGGTTTTCAGGCAACAGGGAGACCTTGGAGTTTTTTGTTTTGTTTGTTTTGTTTTGGAACAGAGAAGTAACAGAATCAGATCTGTGCTCCTTGATAAAATGTAAAGAATGAATTTGAAGAGCAGAGACTAAAGGATAGAAGGCAGCTTAGGAGATCCAGGTAAGGAGTACAGAAGGCCAGAAAGCAGGGCAGTAGAAGTGGAAAGGAGGAGACAGGGTTTGAAAATGTGTTGGAGTGGAATGTGTAAGATTTAGTGAGGAGTAGGATGGAGCTAGAGAGACCCAGAGGCTTTAGGTCTGGGTAGTTAGAACAGTGAGGCCAGCAGTAAAGATAGGGAGGGAACAAAAACATAGAACATTCCCAGAGTCTGAGACAATGGATTTGGTTTTAGACAAAATAGATTTTAAAGACGATAGGCTTTGGGGGAGAATAATCTGAATTTCCTGTAAAGCAGACACTGACTGGTCAGACTCATGAACTTTTGAACCAGGCAGAAGTATATGAAATTTATAATAAATAAATGAAGCGGACTGGAATGGAGGGCCACTAGATTTAGAGAACATGACCCATGTAAAGGCGACTTAGCTCCACTGAGTTGCTGATGGGCAAGAATGGGGGTCAGTACTGTCAAATCATCCAATTCCTAAAGAGAGGCCAGAAATCAGAAATGTGACCTAAAGTCTCCTGATTCTTAAATGTTGGCAACCAATTCTTTCTTTGTTGAACCTTGAAGTAAGCCAATCCCAGGCAATTGTGCAGAGCATCCCACCTGATCCCATACATTTGAGATTGGATGAACTAACCTGAAATATTACAGAGCAGCGGTGCAGAAGTGGGGATACAACTAAAGGAGGATCACCAAGGAAGTGTTTTTGAGCAACTGCAACATTGCTGACCCCATGCTAGGTGCTGTGGGAGATATAAACTATAGGTGCTGCTCCCAAGAAGCTGACAGCAACGCTGCATCAGAGAAAAAAGCAGCACATTATGTGATTATGGGTGGGAAGACTCAAGAAAGGGAGAAACCAGCATCAAATAGACAAGTGAAGAGAGGCGATATAAAAGCTCTGGGTCTCAAATAGCTTTAAATAGGAGGCAGAAGGTGCACAAAGAGCTAGAGATTTTCCTCCAAATTCAATTTCCAAGTCAATAGCTGCAATTCAACAGGTTTTGTGATTTCTGCAGAAAGATAGGCATGAGGCTTCTGAGAGCAGGTGGAAATGAGTGAATTATAGGGGGAACCTGCTTTCATACTAATGATGACTAACAGAAAAGTTTGTGCTATTTATTTTATTATATTTTTTAAACAGTTTTCTCTGTTCCAATTGCTAGGCCCTTGGCATCTAACTTAAGAATTATCAATAAATAATACAAATCTTGATAGTTTATGTTAGGAGATGACACATCTCTGTAAAATAGTGAGATAATCTCCGAAGCTGGAGCACTTTATTCAAGGTTGGTTTATTTAGGATTGCCCATGGAGTATGAAAAGAGGTTAAGAGAACACTGAAATTCTCAGGATAGAGGAGAGTACTACAAAAGAGAAGATTTGTCATGTTCTTTATAACCAGGCTTTGGGGATGCAGCAGAAAGTCAAATAGAGTTTGCGTAATAATATACTCCGTATTTGCTTCTTGAATTCTTGTCTTTCTTCTTTCTTTTCTATTTTTTCCCCAAACCTCTGATGTTAACAATGAGGAGTGATTTATTTGTTGGGGAATAAAGAAAATAGTGCCTTTGTCCTGAGTTGGTATCAATCATTGTATTTAAATGAGCTTTTTTCTGATAGGCAGAATCAATTTGTGAACCACATTTGATCCCCTCAGTTCAATTACTGCAGAAGCTGCTTCCTGGCTCAGGTGAGGAAAAAATAAGAATATATTTTTGCATTTTCTCTTCTGCAAGGGAGGACATGAGAGTATAACAACCACTCAGAAAACAGCATGACATTTGTCTGACTGTTTTGCTTTGGGGATGGATGGCTCTTGGGGAAAGAAGCATTTTCAGAGCAAGAGGCACTGTTTTTCATAAATAAGGTAAAGATCTACATCTCCTGCCTTTTTGACCAGTTTCAATTATGTTTGGGTGAAAATGCCAGACCATATTTCTCTAATAGTAGCATGAGTTCTCACACCTGATGCAGTTTTGAGATTACTGGGTTCTTATCTCTAAAATCAGAGGGAGGGGGAAGGAATGAACCAAGGAGAGAAGGGCCTCCATGCAAAACTCCAGAGGGCATCAGGCCTCCCAGATTTTTCTGGGACTGTCAGCTACACGGGGAGTCATGTGGTAAGTTGAACCCAAGGTTCTCATATGTGTCCTTTGAGCTAAAGTAAGATCCCTCCCACAAAATAGTGTCTTCTATTATAGTGGGGACTATTTTAGTTGTGCACAGACAGAGGCTACTTCAGAAGGGAGTTAGAGATCTCATTTTAGAAAAGGTTAATATAGTAAAGACATTTAATTGCTTTCTGGCTGACTTTGAATACTCAGATTTCCAGCATTCTTTGGGAATTAGGTAAATTCTTTCTTTTCAATATCCTGTTTTGAAGGATTCTGTTTTCTCCTTCAGTGACTGGAGCATTTGGAGCAATAACAGGATTATTCCTTTGGGTTAGCATTAACAGCTAATGTCACGCAAATCAGAAAACTGCACTTATATGCATGCCTTGAGTTACAAACAACAGGTGACAACCATCACTTACCAGAGATGGTAAAGTTTTCTTTCTTTTTCTTTTCCCTCCTCAGCAAGGCTGCTCTCTCTACATAACCACTGAGATGTCCAAGTCAGAGACAGTTTATCAGTGGCTGGTGTCTGGTCTAAAATGATTCACAGTTGAATTTATCAATCACATTGGGAATTTATTATGTGTAAGATATTGGTTTCTGTGGTTGGTGTGCAAAGATGAGTGAAGCACATTACTTGCTGTCAAGAAGCTAATAGTAAAAGAGAAGAATAGGCATGGAAACAAATTCCATATGATGTGTTAGGTGGTAAGGCTTAAGATAATGGGAGACCTTGATTCAGCCTGAATATCTAAGGAAGGCATGCTGCAGAAGATGACATCAGACCTGAGTCTTGAAGTAACAGCAGGAAGTTAGTAGAGAAAAGTTAGGATGAAGGAGGGAATGCCAATGCAGACAGGAACACCTACAGTTAGTGTCACTGAGTGCTTTCTGTGAGCCCGCCTCTATGCCTTGCATACATTCAGGATTCTAACAGAAGACATAAACACAGCCAGCAAACATATGAAAAAATGCTCAGCATCACTAATTATTGGATAAATGCAAATGAAAACCACAATGAGATACAATCTCACACCAGCCAGAATGACTATTATTAAAAGATCAAAAAACCAACCAACAAACAAAAATACTGGCGAGGTAGAGGGGGAAAGGGAATTCTTACACACTGCTGGTGGGAATGTAAATTAATCCAGTCATCATGGAAAGCTGCTTAGCAATTTCTAAAGAACTTAGAACTACTGTTCTACCCTGCAATCCCATTTGGGGGACATATATCCAAAGGAATGTAAATTGTTCTACCATAAAGACATATGCATGCATATGTTCATCACATCACCATTCACAATAGTAAAGACATGGAATCAACCTAAAATCCCATCAACAGTAGACTGCATAAAGAAAATGTGATACATATATACCATTGAATATTACACAGCCATAAATAACAATGAGATCATGTCTTCTGCAGCAACCTGAATGGAGCTGTAGGACATTATCCTAAACACAAGAACTGAAAACAAAATGCCAGATGTCACTTATAACTGGGAGCTAAAAATTGAGTGCACATGGACACAAGGAAAAAACAGACAATAGGGCTTACTTGAAGGTGGAGGTTGGAGGAGGGTGAGGGTTGAAAAACTACCTATTAGGTTCTATACTTATTACATGAGTGACAAAATAATCTGTACACTAAACCCCTATGACACAGAATTTACCCATATAACAAACCTGCACATGTACCCTTGAATCTAAAATAAAAAAAAAATTTTAAATTCTGTTAGGTATCTTTCTGTCTATTCTATAGGTGAAAAAAAATGAAGGCTTAGAGAAGCTAATTAACTTGTGCAGATTAATATTGCTACTGTGTGGTAGACATAAGATTTAAACCAAGACCTGATTTCAAAACTCAGCTGCTTACCTATCATAGTACATGGCCACAAGACATAAATTTGTGTGATTATTTCCACCAAATGGGAAAAATATTATAAAGTCCCTTTATATGAAACTTGTATGCCCCTATTTGGCAAAGAATGAGGAAGAGCACACAGAAAACAAAGTAGAAGTCCTAGAAAGTCGTTGGCCACTGAAAATGAACAAGAAGTTATGCAACAAAAGGCTGAAATGATAAAGTAGGCTAATGAGAATAGGACAATTGATTTCATACATGCTTAAAGCATGTACAAATACCAGCTGTGGAAAGTGTTGTTTCTTCAGAGTCAACTGGACCTCACTCTCCCCATCACTCCCTTGGGCCCAGCTACACTTGGTCCTTCTTTCTGTTCCTCAAAACACCAAACTTGCTCTGGCTTGCGGGCCTTTGCACTCACTCCTCCCACTGTTTGGAACGTTCTCCACCTAGATCATCTCTTTTTCATTCCCTCATGAGTCAGCTTAAGTGTCACTTCCTCAAAGAGGCCCTCCCTGACCTCCTGACCAAATGAGTTCAACCACTCTTCGTCAAGTTACTCTATTTTTTCTGTCACATTTATCACTCTCTGAAATGTCGTCTTTATTTAAAAGTTTATTTGTGTACTGCCTGCCTTCCTCTATGAGGGCATACACTCTTGCATGGTGAAAGTTTTATCTTGCCCACTGCTGTGTTCCCAGCTGCTCCAGTAGTGCTTAGCCCACGTATTGGAAGAACAAGGATATTTGATTAAAATAACTTTGAAAGGAGAATGGACATTTGTTTTAATCTTCATTGAACAGAAAATAGAATGGGACTCTTTGTGGTAAAGTAATATGTCAAAAAAGAATAAGTGGAAGAGTCAGGGACTGAACCTGAGTCTTCTTCCCCCACTGCATGCCCCTCTCATCTAGCCCAGAAGAATGTTTGCTGGTTTCTTGCTTTTCTTTCCTTCTGACTTTCACATATAAAGATGAATTTCCCTAAGGTTAGAAACTTTCTGTAGTGACTAGGGTTGTATATTCTTCTATTCACTACCCAGTGCCCCTCACTTCTGTGTCTTCCTGGGATTCCCTAAGATAGAGATGCCAGGTTGTCCAGGTGGCAGTGGGATGGGGCGAACTGTGCACAAGAAGCCAGTGTCATGGCTGTGACTCTTTCATTGCTTGCTATATGGCCTTGGGCCTATCTCCTGTTTTCTCTAGACCTGGTTAGTGAAGAGAATGAACTCAATAATCTGTGAACTAGTGATTCCTCGATGGCTGTTTCAATATGAGCCTGGCAATGCTGACACTGAGCATGGTATGTCTGTGTCTCTGTATATGTGTATGTGACAGGGGTTGTTATTAGGAGGACATCAGAAACTAATGATACAGTTATCTAGTTTATTAAAGCTTAAACACAAAGTACTCAGGTCACCTACAGTTTACTTCATTTGTCCCAAGTACTCTGCTCAAAGAACACATACGGAATGAAAGATGGAATGAACGAGGATGTTTGCTCAAACCTTCCTGCTTAATGACTTAGTAGCAGTGTGTGCTCTTAGTCACAATTCACTGAAACTAATTTTAACTAAACTAAGCAAGAGGAATGTTTGGATGGTTTTCATGGGCCTACAGAATTCAAAGGAGGGTAGAGAATTGCATGAGGATGAAGGAAAATAAAAGAGGAGAGGAGGACTTGGAAAGAGGCAGCATGGCAATGGTTCTGTCATGGGAAAAACCTCAAGACCTTCTCTACACCATGTCCATTTTGTAACAAAAACGTGCAACCTATGCCTCCCCTCCTTATTAATGCATGTAGAGCTCAACATGCTGAGGGTGTCTGCAGTGGTCAGAGGCTAGTGAGGAAAACAAAACTGTGGCAGTTATTTTAATGGAGAGACTTCAACATGGGGAAACGGTTGCACAGAAGTTGGAAATTGTAATCGTAAAAACGAACCTCAAGGCAACATAGACTTAGTACTGGCAGGAAGAAGCTACCATGCCTAGGGCTGGGAAACAGAGAAGTTGCTGATATCAGAATCCAAAAGTTTGGCAGAGATGCATGAAGGAGCTGAATCCTAGACCTTTGAGGGGAGGATGCTGGCCAACCTTTGCTGGTGTCTCGGGAGTTGGAAGAGGATTCTGCCAAGGCTGGGGCTCAGACCTCTGAGGGACTGAGGCAAGGATGATTCTAGGACTATGGAAAGAAGCTAGTAAAGGACCAGTTGTCATTGGAAAGAACTGCCGCTGCTCTGGTGAAGAGCAGCAGCTGCTGATGCTGAAGGGAGAGGAGCAAGTCGCTTCTCTCCTCCTGCCTTCCAGTTTCCCTATTGACAGAATGAATCGGGAAGCCACCTGGCCCTGAGAAATACAATCTCCAAGGTCCCAGGTCCAGCAAGACAAAGGTGGGTAGTGAAGGTGAATTTTGAGCTGAGAGACAGTAGCTTAATCACCTGTAGCGCACCTCACCCTCACATACGCCCAGGCAGAGGTTGGGTCATGTGCTCACCTTCTGGCTGTACTGGGCAGGGATAGGGAGGATCTGATCTTTTCCTTTTGTCATTAAAAATGATCAGCTGGAATTGGTTTTCCAATACTACGCATCCTGGAGGAGAAATGAATTCTCAGTGTGGAAATACAGGTGACATTAGACAGAGGGAATGGATGTTGGGGAGGCAAAATGCCAAATATCTGCTGTGGCATCTTAGTAAGTAATGTCTTGGTGGAGTGCTGAATGTTGGTATCATTTTCCCTTCTGTATAAAAATATGGAGTTGACCCTTCTTGTCCGTTTATTATAGCATTAAAGCTAGATATTTATGTCAGGCTACCAATTGCAGATGCCCTGTTTAGATGGGGATTATAAATCCCCTACTTTGAACTTTAATTGGGGACAAATAAAGAGAAAAAGTTTGAGGTTATTTTCCTCTATGGTTTGGAGATTTATGTAGGGCACTTAGAACCTGTTTATCTCAGCAGGCAGAAAGAGGTTTCTTAAATGGATTTTCATGCTTATGGCTTCAAAACACAAAGCCCTATGCAGCTTGGTGTTTGTTTTGCAAATCCTTTTCACACCAAAATTATTGTTTTGTGGAAGGAGGGAGGAAAACAGCTTACAGTAGTGCTCCCCTCCCTCCACCATCTTCCCCAATTTCTCTATGTTATGCCTAAAGAGAGATACACACAAACGTGTAATAGATCAGCTTTTGGAGGAATTCAATGCATGGTAATTAGTTCATGGCAGCTTTGAATTTCTTGAAATTAGGAACATTGATTCTTTACTGAAATGTAAGTTACTTGGAGATACTTTATTCCTTTTATTCTAGGTTTTCTGGTTTTTTTTTTTTTTTAAAAAAAAAACAACTTGAGCTTATTTGCTAAGTAAAGTTTTTTATTTATGCTTTATGCTGCTTAACTCAGAAGACTTAATCGGGAAGTTCCTTAAAATTAAAAGCTCTCATAAATCTCTTCAAGGGTCGTTACAAAAAATTATTGACTGGCTAAACTACAACAGCCAAAAGGAAGGTCAATTGTCAATCTTGCATAAAAGTTTATTGCTTGAAAAATACTGAAAAATAAAAAGTTAAAATTCGTAATAGCCTACCTTAAAAAAGTTATATGTATGTCATATAAGAAGTGAAATTCTTTTATCCTCAGAAGTGATCTTTTTACTACTACAAGCTTTATTTATATATATATATATATATGCATTTATTAAAAATAGAACCATGATGTATGTATTAGTTTAAAATGTGTATTTTTCAGATAATAATACGTCAAATATTTTCTAGGTAATTACATGTGATTACTCTCTATTTTACACAGCATGACTTGTCATAATTTATCTCTTCCCCGTTGATGGATATTTAGATTGTATTCTTACTTTTCTTGCTACCGAAAACAATGCTATTGTGAACATCCTTGTATATCTATCTTTGCATATATGTGCTATTGTTTCTCTAAGATAGATATGACATCATCGTCCTTTTGCAAAAAGATCCAGTTCAGAATCATGTGTTGCATTTAGTTGTCTTGTCTCCTTAGTCCCTTTCAGTCTGAAACAGTTCTTCAGACTTTAATTTCATGACCTGGATACACTGGAAACTACAGTTATTTTGTAGAATGTTTCTTAATTTGTCTTTGTCTGAATTTTCCTCATGATTAGATTGAAGTTGTACATTTTTGGGAGAAATATTACAGAGCCGATGCCGTGTCTTTCTTGCTGCATCCTATCGGGTGGTGCATGATTTGTCTCTTTATTGATGATGATGGTCACTTTGATCACATGATTAAGGTGTTGTCAGCCAGACTTCATTGTGCAGTTATGCTCTTTCCCTTTGAAATTCGTAAGTATTTGATGGGGAAAATCTTTGAAACTATGTAAATATACAGTTTATAATCAAACTTTCAGTTTATCCATTTATTTATTTAAATCAATATGGACTCAGAGTTTCCTAATTTATTCAATAAGTTATAATCCATTACTATATCTTTTAATTTTGATATTCAAATTGTCTATGCTGAAACATGTTTCTGGAATATTACTACTTAAAAATTGCTCACAATTATTTCATTTGGAAAGAAAGACTAGTGATTGGAAGTGGATAAAAAAGACATTTTACCTCTTAAATACCTTTCTATTATCTTTGATTTTTAAAAAATTCTATTTCCCACCATATTTTGTTTTAAGAAAATGTCTCAAGAGGTTACCTGGGCCATAACATTAGAGCTGTGATGCTCAACTCTGACAAAATGTTATAATTTGTAAAAACAAAAACAACAACAACAACAACAAAAATAAACATTGCCAGGGCCTCATTCCCAGAGTTTGATGTAATTTGTTCTCAGGTGGTGCTTGGGTATCTATATTTTAAAAAATTCCTCCAGTGAGCACTCTGGGTTGAGAATTACTAGATTAGGTATGAACAAGATCAGCTATATAATTCGCAGGGTTCAGGACAAAGTGAAAATGAGAGGCTTCTTGTTGAAACTCATTAAGAATTTCAAAATGGTGATATCAAATTATTAAACTAAGTGAGGAGTTTTAAGCATGGGAGCCCTGTGAGACTGCACAGGATGCATGTTCATGAAACGAGTCCTGGGCGAGGATATACCACATTCGGTATAAGAAAGAAAACTATGCAAATCAAAGGCATACAGGCATAAAGAAATGGTACCATGAGAAATGATGGCATAGACGCGGACAAGTATCCATGTGCTCCCCCTGATTTTCCAGCTCTTTTGCAGTTAGATGAGGACACATGACCAGGCCTAGACAATGGGCAGTGAGCAGAAGAGACGAAGAGCAGGTATGAGTTCTTCATGAGTTGTCTGAGGTCTAGATCTGAGACAGTGTTTCCAAGAAGGTGCTGCTTGCATCAGTGTGGTAGCCTGAGAGAATATATGAAGCAGAACTCCCTGGCAATTCTCATAAGTCGTGTACCATGAGCAAGAAATAAATCTTTTTTTATACAAAGCCACAAAAATTTGTTATAGCAGCATAGTTTTAACCCATTCTGACAAATATCAAAAGATACAGATTAAATGCTATAGGGCGTCAGAGGAAAAACAGCTGACTTATTGCTGTAAGTATCAGGCAGTACTTCATGGAGGATGGTATATTTGAAATGGAATGGGTAGAATTTGCACATGTAGGACTGGGAAGACAAAAGTCAGATTAATTAGCTGTTACTACATCAAAAACCACTCCGCATGTTAATGACTGCAAACAACCACCATCTACTATTTCTCATGAGACTAAGGACCCACTAGGTGGTGCTGCTCTTCTGGGCTGCATTCAGGTAATACAGACTGGCCTTTCTCATGCATCTGTGTTCAGCTGCTGGGCTGGCTGAGGGCTGGCTGGTTTAGGTTGGCCTCACTCACATGTCTGGAGGTTGTCTGGCTGTCATCCTCCAGCAGGCTAACATATGTGGTGGTGGCAGGACCCTAAGAGACAGAATGGAAGCGTGCCAGGCCTTTTTAGGCTTAGGCCCAAAATGAGCACATTGTCACTTGTACTACATTCTATTGGTCAAAGCAAGTCATAACACCAGTCTAGAATCAAAGGGTGGGGAAAGAGTCTCCACTTCTTGATATCATATTTTTGGTACTTGGGAGGTATTCAGCATTTGTGAAATAAATACATAATGAACTAGGTTGCCTGAATAATAGCTTTATGGATCTCAGTCCTTGGACTTCCACATTTCCCTGTGTACGTGGCCTACCTATGTAGTCTCATCCTGTATTCCCAATTGTATGTATCTCTTCCCTGAAATCTCAATCTCCTTCCATAAAACCAACTGCCTACTCCATATCTCACTAACTCTGTAATAGTCAGCTTTTGCTTAACATGTGCAAATCTATACTCTTCATATTCCTCTCCCCCAGATGATTTCCTCCCATAATTTCAATTTCAGTTCATGGTAGCTACATTTTTCTAGTTGTTCAGACCATAAACCTCGAAGTCATCTTGGTCTCATCTCTTTCTTTCTCTCACACCCCATGTCCAATCCATTAGCCAATCTTGTTAAGCCTACCTTCCTTACATGTCCAGGGTACAATTACTTTCACCCTCTCTACCACTGTCATCAGGTTCAAACCATCCTAATCTGTTTGCCTTCATTATCGCCATAGCCTTCTGTCCCACCTCTATCCTTGCTTCTGCTCTGACCTCTGCACTCAATGTTTTCACACAGTCTCCAAAGTGCCCTTTTAAATATCAAAGTCCTTTAATGTCAACCCCTGCTTAAGGGCTCCCACGAGTTTCCCATCTCATGGAAAGCAGAAGTCCATTTACAAAGGCTTCCAAGGCCCCACATGAACTGTTTTCCTATTCCCACTTTGCACTTCTTCCCTACTCCTCTTTTGACTTTGTTCACTCAGCCCCAGCCACATTGGCTTCCTTACTGCTCCTAGAACACAGTAACATGCACCTGCCTGGGGACTTCACTTTTGATCTCTCCTCCGCCTGGAATGCTCTTCCTCCTGATTGCTGCATGTTCTTCCTTGCCTATTTCTTTCAAATTTCTACCCCAGTGACTTCTTCATACCAATAAGGACTTTCTAGACCTCTGTATTTAAATAGCCACCAACAAACTTCCTCTGCATCTTACTCTGTTTTTCTTTTCTCTGTAACTCTTCCAGCCTTTTACATATTCTATATTTACCTGTTGTTTGTTTGTTGTCTGATTCTTTGTACTAGAACATTAATTTCAGGCAGGCAGGAACATTTTTTTTTCTATTTGCATATCTCCAGAGCCTAGAAAAGCTTAGAAATGTTTTATAAATGAATGAATAAATAGAAGTAGAGATTCTTACAATGGGTAAGAGACTAGGTGAGGTAATCTGGAAGATCATTCCAACTCAAATAGCCTGTGACACCAATAGAAGTAGAAATTGAATTGTTTGGCCGGGCACAGTGACTCAGGCCTGCAATCCCAGCACTTTGTGAGGCTGAGACGGGTGGATCACCTGAGGTCAAGAGATTGAGACCAGCCTGACTGACACGGTGAAACCCCATCTCTACTAAAAATATGAAAATTAGCTGGGTGTGGTGGAAGACACCTGTAACCCCAGCTACTTGGGATGCTGAGGCAGGAGAATCACTTGAATGTGGGAGGCAGAGGTTGCAGTGATCCAGGATCGCACCATTGCATTCCAGCCTGGGTGACATGAGCGAAACTCCGTCTCAAAAAAAAAAAAAAAAAAGCTGTTTTTGTTCAAGATTTATTTGAGATCCACTGGCATCTATTATCACTATTGCCCTTCCAATCTCTTCTCTCCATTAGTGCCTAAATCTCCTGGTTTTCTGTCCCTCTTCTCATAATTAATACCTTCTAATCTAAACTTAATGATTACATCCCTGAACTTTCTGCCCAAATTCTCTTTGCACTATCTCATAGCACCATTCACTATTTTGTTATACCATTTATCACAACAAAATTGTGTTATACATTTATTGGTGTGATTCTTTTCATAGATTATAAACTCTGTGAGGGCAGGGACTATGGTTCATTCTTTTTGTCAGTATATCAACAGCATCCTGCACAAGTACCTGGTTCATAGCAGGGACTAAATACCTCCCGGTGCCTGACTATGAGATTGAATAAGTGAATCTCTCTCACCCAGATGGTACTGTGCTCTGATCACAGATTCTGTGCCTTCCACTAGTTAATTCTAAGGGGTATATTTAAAAATAGATGCCATCTTTCAAATCCAATTTTAGATTCTTGTCTGAATAAAAAAATATTAAGGCTGGGATACAGAGTTGAGGGGAGAGGAGAGTCTTAAATCTGATTAATAAGTGCACTGTGTCACAGGGGCCTTTTGGTAACACACTACATTTGAGGGTTAAAATTCATAGCCAGACTTCTGAAATGCTCTTAGTGTTCTTCTCTGGGGACTGTTTTTGAGGTTGTCTAAAACCAAGACTTAGGGATTTTCTTGCAAAAACAATATTGCACAGCAGCTCCAATCTTGGCAAATTCTGCCTGGGAGGCAGTGTCATCTGTTAACACTCCGGGAGCAATTAAATGTGTTTAACAAAAACAAAATGATATTTGTAAAGTAGCTTGAAAGAGTCTATGGGGTACATCAAAATTGATTCTAAAGTAGGTCAGATCCATTCTGTACCTTGTCCAATTATGATGTGTAGGCAAGTGAATTCAGTTACTCAGAGACTTGACTCAGTTAAAAGACAAAAACAAAAAAAAGCCTAGAGGTGGGTAAACTGCTTGTCTTTGAAAGCCTCCATGCATAGGATCCTACAAGACCATCTCAACCAGGATACTAGAATCCTGGGTAGGAAAGAAGTGCCAAATTTATTTTCTTCCCTCTCATTCTTCTCTTTCTGCATATTCTTTCTATTCAAGGTGGTACAGTGGACTTGTAGCTCTGGAATCAACAGGTCTGAGTTCACATCTCAGCTTATCTCAGCTTATTAGCTGTATGATCTTGGGTGTGCAACTTTATCTCTGTGAGCTGTTGTTTTCTCACCTGCAAAATAGCAATCCCAACAATAGGAAAAGCCACACAAGATTATGTAGAATTAAATAAATCATGAATGCAAATGGCTTAGGAGTCTGCCTGACATATAGACAATGTACCGTAAATGTTGACTATTGTTATTATTTAGAATATTCCCTTTATATTATACTTGGTAAAGAAACGAATAACCCAGATCCTTCCTCATAGTTGGACATTTACGGGGAATTTTCCCCAAAAGTTAGATGTAGATTCTGTAGCTTTTTAGACATTTGATTCATGTCAGAGTCTTTGCCATTTAAGATGTAGCTGAAAGTCAGTTTTACTCCAGGAATTATTCTCCACATTCCCCACCCATCATTCCTTGTGTTTTCCTCACCAAGATGAAAATTTAATGTCTGAAGGAAATGTCAGTTATTTCTGTATTGATCTTGAGGGGACAACTTATTTCTGTTTTAGAGAATATAGATATTTGGGCTGGACATCACTGAGAAACATGAGGAAAGCAGCAAAAACCCTGCAGGCAAACCACAGGATCACTTTAAAGATGGATTTTATTTCTCTCCTCTCATCTGCCAGCTCTTATCTGCCAGAAGGGTCCTGACTGAGGCCCCTTCTTTTCCCAGTGGGATATTTGAGGAAAACAATCACCACATTTAATTCAGAGAGGGAAGGGAGGAGGAGTAAGTGAGACTTGAACTGAGTTCAAAGTAAAATAATAATGATGATGAGGGGACTCTCAGGCAGGTGCCTTGTGTTTCTACCTCTGATCTCTAAGGGAAGGCTTTGTGGGAGTGGGAAGGCATAGTTGCTTTTTTAAACTTTTGCTGAATTAATTTTTTTCTTCAGCTTTTAAGTTCAGCCATATATGTGCAGGATGTGCAGGTTTGTTACATAGGTAAATGTGTGCCATTGTGGTTTGCTGCACAGATCATCCCATCACCTAGGTATTAAGCCCAGTATCTATTAGCTACTCTTCCTGATGCTCTCCCTCCCCACAACACCCCGCAACAGGCCCCAGTGTGTATTGTTTCCCACCATGTGTCCATATGTTTTCATCATTCAGCTCCCACTTATAAGTGAGAATATGAGGTGGTTGGTTTTCTGTTCCCGAATTAGTTTGCTGAGGATAATGGCTTCCAGCTTCATCCACATCCCTACAAAGGATGTAATCTTGTTCTTTTATATGGCTGCATAGTATTCTATGGTGTATGTTTACCCCACTTTATGTATTCAGTCTATCATTAATGGACATTTAGGTCGATGGTATGTTTTTGCTATTGTGAATAATACTGCAATGAATGTATTCATGCATGTATCTTTATAATAGAATTATTTATATTCCTTTGGGTATATACCTAGTCATGGGATTGTTGGGTCAAATGATATTCCTGTCTCTAGCTCTTTGAGGAATCACCATACTGTCTTCTATAATAGTTGAATAAATTTACACTTCCACCAACAGTGTAAAAGGATTCATTTTTCTCCACAACCTCACCGGCATCTGTTATTTTTTGACTTTTTAGTAACAGCCATTTTGACTGGCATGAGATGGTATCTCTTTGTGGTTTTGATTTGCATTTCTCCAATGATCAGTGATGCTGAGCATTTTTTCATGTTTATTGGCCATATGTATATCTTCTTTTGAGAAGTGTCTTTCCATGTCTTTTTGCCTACTTTTTCATGTTTTTTTTTTTTCTTGTACATTTATTTAAGTTCCTTGTAGACTCTGGATATTAGACCTTTGTCAAATGGATAGATGGCAAAAGTTTTCTCTCATTCTGCAGGTTGTTCTTCAGGCTGATGATAGTTTCTTTTGCTGTGCAGAAGGTCTTTAGTTTAATTAGGTGCCATTTGCCAATTTTGGCTTCTGTTGCAATTGCTTTTGGCATTTTTATCATGAAATCTTTGCCCTTGCCTATGTTCTGAATGGTATTGCCTAGATTTTCTTCTAGGGTTTTTATAGTTTTGGGTTTTACATTTAACTCTTTAATCCATCTGGAGTTAATTTTTGTATATGGTGTAAGGAAGGGGTTCAGTTTCAATTTTCTGCATATGGCTAACCAGTTCTCCCAGCACCATTTATTGAATAGGGAATTCTTTCCCCATTGGTTGTTTTTGTCAGGTTGTGGAAGATAAGATGGTTGTAGTTGTGCAGTATTATTTCTGAGTATTATTTTCCATTGGTCTATGCATCTATTCTTATACCACTACCATGCTGTTTTGGTTACTGTAGCCCTGTAGTATAGTTTGAAATTGGGTAACATGATGCCTCCAGTTTTATTTTTGCTTAGGATTATCTCGGCTCTCTGGGCTCTTTTTTGGTTCCATATGAATTTTAAAATAGTTTTTTCTCTAATTCTGTGAAGAATGTAAATGGTAGTTCCATGAAAATAGTATTGAATCTACAAATTACTTTGTACAGTGTGGCCATTTTCATGATAATTGATTCTTCCTAACAATGAACATGGTTGGTTTTTCCATTTGTTTATGTCCTTTCTTATTTCTTTGGAAAGTGGTTTATAGTTCTCCTTGAAGAGGTCCTTCACTTTCCTTGTTAGCTATATCCCTAGGTATTTTTTTTCTGTAGCAATTGTGAATGAGAGTTCATTCATGATTTGCCTCTTTCCTGTTGTTGGTGTATAAAAATGCTAGCAATTCCTATACATTGACTTTATGTCCTGAGACTTTGCTGAAGTTGCTTTTATCAGCTTAAGAAAATTTTGGGCTGAGATGATGGGGTTTTCTAAATATAGAATGATGTCATTTGCAAAGATAATTTGACACCCTCACCTCCTATTTGAATACGCTTTATTTCTTTCTCTTGCCTGATTTCACTGTCCAGAACTTCCAAAACTATGTTTAATAGAAATGGTGAGAAAGGACATCCTCGCCTTACACTGTTTTTCAAGAGGAATGCCTCTAGCTTTTGCCCATTCATTATGATAATTGCTGTGGGCTTATCATATATGGCTCTTATTATTTTGAGGTATGTCCCTTCAATACCCAGTTTATTGAGAGTTTTTAACATGAAGGGATGTTGAATTTTGTAAAAGGCCTCTTCTGCATCTATTGATATAATCATGTGGTTTAGTCTTTAGTTCTGTTTATATGGTTAATCACATTTATTGATTTGCATATGTTGAACCAACCTTGTATCCTGGGAATGAAGCCAACTTGATCATGGTGGATAAGCTTTTTGATGTGCTGCTGGTTTGGTTTGCCAGTATTTTATTGAGAAGTTTTGCATTGATGTTCATCAAGGATATTGGTCTGACATTTTTTTTTTCTTGTATGTCTGCCAGGTTTTGGTTTCAGGATGATGCTGGCCTCACAGAATGAGTTACAGAGGAGTTCCTTCTTTTCAATTGTTTGGAATCATTTCAATAGAAATGGCACCAGCTCTTCTTTGTACCTTTGATAGAATTCAGTTGTGAATCAATCTGGTCTTGGGCTTTTTTTTCGGTTACTAGGCTATTTCTTACTGCCTCCGTTTCAGAACTCATTATCAATCTGTTTGAGGATTCAATTTCTTTCTGGTTCAGGCTTGGGAGGGTGTATGTGTCTAGGAATTTATCCACTTCTTCTAGATTTTCTAGTTTATGTGCTTAGAGGTATTTATAATATCCTCTGATGGTTGTATTTCTGTGGAGTCAGTGGTGATATCTCCCTTATCATTTCTGATTGTCTTTATTTAACTCTTCTCTTCTTTCTCCAGCTTACAGTCTATTTTATTAATTTTTTCGAAAAATTTTTTTGAAACTAATTTTTTCCAAACTCCCATTTGGAATGGATATATTTACCCAATACCTGTACCTCCATTGTATCTAGGATGTAACGAACTTGCTTTTGCTTTTATGGGCTCATAGGCAGAAGTGACTTTCTTTGACTCAGATGAGACTTTGGGCTTGGAATTTTGGGTTAAAGCTAGATTCATTGATTTTTCTGAATGATTTTTCATATCTTTTTCAGTTCAGCTCTTATGTTGGTTGTTTCTTGCCTTCTACTAGCTTTGGGGTTTGTTTGCTTTTCTAGTTCTTTTAGTTGTGATGTTAGGTTGCTAACTTGAGATCTTTCTAGCTTTTTGATGTGGGCATTTAATGCTATAAATTTTCTTCTTAACACTGCTTTAGCTGTGTCCCAGAGATTCAGGTACGTTGTCTCTTTGTTCTCATTAGTTTCAAAGAACTTCCTGATTCCTGCCTTAATTTCATTATTTACCCAAGAGTCATTCAAGCACAGGTTGTTCAATTTCCATGTAGTTGTGCATTATGAGTGAATTTTTCAATCTTTAGTTCTAATTTGATTGTGCTCTGATCTGACAGACTGTTATGATTTCAGTTCTTTTGCATTTGCTGAGGAGTGTTTTACTTCCAATTATGTGATCAGTTTTAGAGGAAGTGCTGTGTGGTGATAAGAATAATTATTCTGTTATTTTGGGGTGGAGAGTTCTATAGATATCTACCAGATCCACTTGATCTAGAGCTGAGTTCAGGTCTCAGGACCATTGCTTATTTTCACTGCAGCCTAGAGTTATTGCTGGTGGTGATTTTCCAAAACTATTTTGTGAGACATATAAATGGTAAAGAGAATCCTCCCATGTGGATCCTCCCGATGTGGACATATTCAAATGAAATCGTTCTGCGTAGGCCATTGAAACATTTGTGCTGCATATTATTTCGAGACTCAGGTATTGAGTACTGGGATGCCCAAGTAAATACTTACATGGTGGTTAAAATTGCACTCATTTGAGGGAATTCAGTTTAAAATAGAAGAATGCTACTCTGATTCACAGTTCTGCCTTTTCAGAGTTTTGGGTGCATAATGTATTTATTTTTTTCATTCATTAGTTCAACAAATATTTATTGAGGGCCCACTATATGTCTACCACTCTTCTAGTTACTTAAACATATTGGAAATAAGAAGACAATTTTATCTCTTAATTGAAAAAGAAAGAAAAGTTTTCTGTCTTCACAGACTGAGAAATAATAATAATAGCAGGAAATAATAATAAATAAGTAAAGACGGCAACTACAGAGTCTGAGGGGTTCTATTCAGAGATATGCTGGACAATGGGACAGATTTTCAGCAGGCCTGGGGGGGCTACTTTTGTTGTGGTGGTTATGGAAGGGCATCACCTTTGGCTACAACAAGAGCAGCCAATCAAATGTAAACCAAGGTTCTGTGGAAAACACCTATTAGAGAACATGTTCTGCCAAGTAGTTCAATTTCATGTGGCCAGAGATTTTGAATTGCAGAGAACTCTTTCTTTCTTTAACAAACAGTCAATTTATCTGGTCCTGTTCTCTACCAGTTGCTTGACCAACTGGGGAGGAAGGGATATGATATATTGCTGATGTTTCAAGAGAGTTCCTATATCCTGAAAAGGGTCAGATAACAGTAGGAGCAAAGACAAATTAGAAATGAGAGGCTTAATTCTACCTGTAAAAATAAGAAATGTTTTCTTCTACCTTTTCTCAGAGCAATTACTTTTTAGAAATTGATAATTTTATTCACAATAGCTAAGACATAGAACCAATGTAAGTGTTCATCAACAGATGTATAAAGAAGATGTGTTGTATAGACACAATAAAATATGATTCAGTCTTAAAAAAATAAAATCCTGTTATTTGCAGCAACATGAAGGGAACTGGAGGTCATTAGGTTATATAAAACAGAAGTAAAACAGAAAGACAAACACTGCATGATCAATTTACATATGGAATCTAAAAAAGTTGAACTCATAGAAGCAGAGAATAGAAAGAATAGTGATTACCAGGGTCTGAGGGAATGGGGGAAGGTGGTAGGGTATGAGTAAATGTGTTTCGCTATCTATTGACATAATAAATAATTTTGTGTGTGTGTGTGTGTGTGTATTTTCTTCATCCACTTGTTGGTTGGTGGAGATTTAGGCTGGTTCCATATTTTTGCAATTACAAGTTGCGCTGCTATAAACATTCATATGAAAGTATGTTTCTCATATAATGACTTCTTTTCCTTTGGGTAGATACTCAGAAGTGGCATTCTGGATCAAATGGTAGATCTACTTTTAGGTCTTCAAGGAATCTCCATACTGTTTTCCATACTGGTTGTACTAGGTTACATTCCCACCAGCAGTGTAAAAGTGTTCCCTTTTCACCACATTCATGCCAACATCTATTATATTTTATCTTTTAATCATGCCCATTCTTGCAAGAGTAAGGTGGTATCACATTTTGGTTTTGGTTTGCATTTTCCTGATCATTAGTGATGCTGAGCATTTTTCATATGTTTTTTTGTTGTTTGTACATCTTCTTTTGAGAATTGTCTATTTACGTTCTTTGCCCAGTTTTTGATGAGATTATTATTATTTGCTGATTTGTTTGAGTTCTTTGCAGTTTCTGGATATTAGTCTTTTGTTGGATGTGCAGTGATATGGTTTGGCTATGTCCCCACCTAAAATCTCGTCATGAATTGTAATAATCCCAACGTGTCAAGGGGGACCAGGTCAAGATAATTGAATCATGGAGGCACATTCCCCCACGCTATTCTCATGATAGTGAGTGAGTTCTCATGAGATCTGATGATTTTATAAGGGGATAAGGGTCTTTCCCCTTTGCTCAGCATTCATTCTCTCTCCTGCCACCCTGTGAAGAGGTGCCTTCTGCCATGATTATAAGTTTCCTGAGGCCTCCCCGGCCATACAGAACTGTGTGTCAATTAAACGTCTTTCCTTTATAAATAACTGGGTTTCAGATATTTCTTCATAGCAGTGTGAGGACAAACTAATACAGTAAATTGGTACCAGGAGTGGAGAGCTGCTGGAAAATGTGAGAAAGTTTGATACTTTCTAGAGACTTGAAGGAATTAGAAGGTAGGAAGATGTGGGAAAGTTTGGAATTTCTGAGAGACTTGTTAAATGACTGACCAAAATGCTATAGTGATGTGAACAATAAAGTCCAGGCTGAGGTGGTCAGATGGTGATGAAGAATTTGTTGGGAACTGGAATAAAGGCTACTCTTGCTATGCAAAGAGACTGGTGGCATTTTGTCCCTGCCGTAGAGATCTGTGGATCTGTGGAACTTTGAACTTGAGAGAAATGATTTAGGGTATCTGATGAAAGAAATTCCTAAGCAGCAAACTGTTTAAGAGGTGATACAGCATAAAAATTTGAAAAAATTGTGGCCTGGTGATGCAGAAGAAAAGAAAAACCCATTTTGGGGGGAGAAATTCAAGACAGCTCCAGAAAGTTGCATAATGAGGAACCAAATGTTAATCACCAAGACAATGGGTAAAATGTCTCCAGGGCATGTCAGAGACCTTCACAGCAGCCCCTCCTATCATAAGCCTAGCCTAGGATAGAAAAATGGTTTTCTGGGCTGGGCCCAGGGACCCCCTGCTGTGTGCAGCCTCAGTACTTGGTACCCTGCATCCCAGCTGCTCCAGCTATGTCTAAAAGGGGCCACAGTACAGCTCAGGACATTGCTTCAGAGGGTGCAAACCTCATACTTGGCAACTTCCATGTGGTGTTGAGCCTGCAGGTGTGCAGAAGACAAGAATTGAGGTTTGGAACCTCCACCTAGATTTCAGAGGATGTATGGGAATGTCTGGATGTCCAAGGCAAAGTTTGATACAGGGACGGAGCTCTCGTGGAGAACCTCTTCTAGGGCACTACAGAAGGGAAATGTGGGATTGGAGCCCCCCCTACAGAGTCCCCACTGGAGCACTGCCTAGTAGAGCGTCAGAAGAAGGCCAGCATCCTCTAGACCTCAGAATGGTAGCTTGCACTCTGTGCCTGGAAAAGCTGCAGACACTCAATGTCAGCCCATGAAAGCAGCTGGTAGGGGGTTGTACTCACAAAACCACAGAGGCAGAGTTGTCCAAGGCTGTGGGAGCCCAGCTGTTGCATCAGTGTTCCTTGGATATAAAACATAGAGTCAAAGAAAATTATTATGGAACTTTAAGGTTTAATGACAGATATAGTTTGACTGTGTCCCCACCCAAATCTCATCTTGAATTCCCACATGTTGTGGGAGGGACCCAGTGGGAGGTAATTGAATCATGGGGGCATGTCTTTCCTGTGCTGTTCTCATGATAGTGAATATGTCTTATGAGATCTGATGGCTTTATGAGGCAGTTTCCTTGCAGAAGCTCTCTCTTTGCCTGCTGCCATCCATGTAAGATGTGACTTGCTCCTCCTTGCCTTCTGTCATGATTGTCAGGCTTCCCCAGCCACATGGAACTGTAAGTTTAATAAACCCTTTTTTTTGTATAAATTACCCAATCTCGGGTATGTCTTTGTCACCAGCATGAAAACAGACTAATACAATGACTGACCTGTTGGAGTTCACACTTGCATGGAGCCTGTAGGCCCTTTATTTTGACCAATTTCTCGCATTTTGAATGGTTGTATTTACCCAATGCCTGTACTGCCATTGTATCTAGGATGTAACTAACTTGCTTTTGCTTTTATGGGCTCATAGATGGAAGGGAGTTGCTTTGACTCAGATAAGACTTTGGACTTGGGCTTTTGGGTTAAAGCTGAAATGAGTTAAGACTTTGAGAGATGGTTGAAAAGGTATGATTGAGTTTTGAAATGTAAGGGTGTGAGATTTGGGAGTGCAGTGGCAGAAAGATATGGTTTGGCTGTGTCCCCACCCAAAATCTCAACTTGAATTGTGATAATTCCCATGTTTCAAGGTCAGGACCAGGTAGAGACAATTGAATCATGGGGGCAGTTTCCCCCATGCTGTTCTTGTGGTAGTGAGTGAGTTCTCATGAGATCTGATGATTTTATAAAGGGCTTCCTCCTTCACTCAGAGCTCATTCTTTCTCCTACCACTCTGTGAAGAAGAACTTTCTGCCATGATTGTAAGTTTCCTGAGGTCTTCCAAACCATGCAGAACTGTAAGTCCATTAAACATTTTTTAAAATAAATTATCCAGTCTCCAGTATTTCTCCATAACAGCATGATAATGGGCTAATACACATGGTTTGCAAAGATTTTCTTTCTCCCACTCTCTGGGTTGTCTTTAACACTGCTGGTTATTTCTTTTGCTGTGCAGAAGCTTTTTAGTTTAAGTCCCATTGATTTATTTTTGTTTTTGTTGCATTTGCTTTTGAATTATTGGTCAAAAACTATTTGCATAAGCCAATATCTAGAAGAGATTTTCTCATGTTATTTTCTAGAATTTTTATGGTTTCAAGTCTTAAAGTCTTTGATCCATCTTGAGTTGATTTATGTATAAGGTGAGAGATGAGAATCCAGTTTCATTCTTCTACATGTGGCTTACCAAGTATCCCAGCACCATTTTTTGAATAGGGTATCTTTTTGCCACTTTATGTGTTTGCTTTGTCAAAGATCAGTTGGCTGTAAGTATTTGGCTTTATTTTTGGGTTCTGTATTCTATTCCATTGGTCTATGTGCCTATTTTTATACCAGTACCATGCTGTTTTGGTCACTATAGCCTTGTGGTATAGTTTGAAATCCAGTGATGTGATACCTCCAGATTTGTTCTTTTTGCTTAGTCTTGCTTTGGCTATGCAGGCACTTTTTTGGTTCCATGTGATAGTTTCCTGTTGGATGAGTCTTTTAATCATTATATAATGTCTCTCTTTGTCTTTTTTTTTTTCTTTTCTTTTTTTTTTTAGTAGTAGAGATAGGATTTCACCATGTTAGCTAGGATGGTCTTGATCTCCTGACTGTGTCATCCACCCACCTTGGCCTTCCAAAGTGCTGGGGTTACAGGCATGAGCGACCATGCCTGCCCTCTCTTTGTCTTTTTTAACTGTTATTGCTTTAAAGTCTCTGTAGTCTGATATAAGAATAGCTACTCTTGCTTGTGTTTTGTTTCCATTTTCATGGAATCTTTTTCCATCCCTTTACCTTAAGTTTATGTGAGGCCTATGTATTAGGTGAGTCTCTTGATGACAGCACATACTTGGTTGGTGGAATTTTATCCATTCTGCAATTCTGTATCTTTTAAGTGGAGCAGTTAGGCCGTTTACATTCAACGTTAGTATTGATATGTGAGGTACTATTCTATTCATCATGCTAGTTGTTGCCTGAATACCTTGTTTTTTCCATTGTGTTATTGTTTTATAGGCCTTGTAAGATTTATGCTTTAAGGAGGTTCTATTTTGGTGAATTTTAAGGTTTGTTTCAAAATTTAGAACTCCTTTTTGCATTTCTTGTAGTGCTGACTTGGTAGTGGCATATTGTCTCAACATTTGTTTGTCTGAAAAAGAACTTATGTTTCCTTAATTTATGAAGCTTAGTTTTGCTGGATACAAAACTCCTGGCTGACAATTATTTTCTTTAAGGAGGCTAAGGATAGGACCCCAGTCCTTTCTGGCTTGTAGGGTTTCTGCTGAGAAATCTGCTGTTAATCTGATAGGTTTTCCTGTATAGGTTACTTGATGATTTATTCTCACAGTTCTTAAGATTATTTACTTTGTCTTGACTTTAGATAACCTGATGACTGTGTGCCTAGGTGAGGATCTTCATTTAATGAATTTTTGAGGTGTTCTTTGAGCTTCTTGTATTTGGATGTCTAACTCTCTAGCAAGACCAGGAAAGTTTTCCTCAATTTTTCCCTCAAGTATGTTTTCCAAAGTTCTAGATTTCTCTTCTTTCCCACAAAGGCCAATTATTCTTACATTTGGTCAGTAAACATAATCCCAAATTCTTGAAGGCTTTGTTCATTTTTACAAATTCTTTTTTCTTTGTCTTTTTCTCACTGGGTTAATTTGAAAGCCTTGTCTTTAAGCTCTGAAGCTCTTTCTTCCACTTGGTCTATTCTATCTCGTGTATTTTGCATTTCTGTAAGTTGTTCTTTAGTTCCAGAAGTTGTGATTGTCTTTTCTTTAATGTATCTATTTATCTGGAGACTTTTTCATTAATACCCTGTATATATATATAAATTTCTTTAAATTGTTTTTCATCTTTCTCTGCTACCTCCTTGAGTAGCTTAATAGCCTTCTGAATTATTTATCTGGCTATTCAGAGATTCTTCTTAGTTTGTACCCATTGCTGGAGAGCTAGTGTGATCTTTTAAGGGTGTTATGAAACCTTGTTTTGTCATATTACCAGAAATACTTTCCCGGTTCTTTCTCATTTGTGTAGACTGTTTCAGTGGAAAGATCTAAACCTCAAGGGCTACTGTTCAGATTTTTTTCTACCATGGGGTAATTCCTCAATGTGGTGTTCTCCTTCTTCCCCTAGAGATAGGGCTTCCTGAGAGCCAGACAGCAGTAATTGTTGTTGCCCTTCTGGGTCTAGCCACCCAATAGTGCTACCGGGCTCTTGGTTGGTGCTGGGGAATGTCTACAGAGTCCTGTGATGTGATTCATCTTCAGGTCTTCCAGCCATGGATACTAACACCTGTACTGGTATAGGTGGCAAAGGATTGAAGTGTACTCTGTGGGAGTCCTCGGCTGTAGTTTTGTTTAGTGGATTGGTTTTCTTGAATGCTGGTTATGGTAGCAGTGAAGTTGTTGTGTTGACAGACTCAGGACCTCTGGTTATCCAGGTTATTGCTGGTGGTGGAATTAGTTGTTGTTTTCTCCTTTGTTGGAGCAGAGTTGTCCTGTTATGAGTTGCTGTAATGGCTTGAGTTCGTTGGCCTACATCTAAGAGGTGGCTCTTTCAAGAGAGCAGCCACTATAGGAGTTAAAGGGGGATTTAGGTTTGCCCTGTGTTGGTCAAGAAAAGTACTGGGGTTTTCCAGGCAATGGGTGGGGACATAGAGCTTCTAAGAGTTTATGTTTTTTGTATTCAGCTACCAGGGCAGGTAGAGAAAAACCACCAGTTAAGGGCAGGGTTAGCCATCTGAACTCAGATTCTCCTTAGGTGAGGCTTGCTGTGGCCACTGTGGGAAACAGAGGGTGGTTCTCATGTCAATGGAGTTATGTTCCTAGGGGGATTATGGCTGCCTCTGCCCCATCATATAAGTTGCCACAGAAGTGGGGATAAGCCAGAAGTGGCAGGCCTTATCCAGAGCCAGCAAGGCCAGTCTCCAGTCTCACTTCCACCGTGCCCCACAAATAGCACCAAGTTTATATCCAGGCAGCTGATGCACAGGGTTGAGTTCTTGCCCCAGGCTACAAGCCTTCCTGCTAAGAAAGCAAGAAGGGCTCTTCAGAGCTCACCCTCCCACACCTATCTGCACTGTCAGCTATAGCTTCTGTGCTCGTATCTGTACTTCCCATTTGCTCCCCAATCCTGGCTTCAACTCAGGAAAATTTGTGCTCAGTCAAAATTATTACCAAGTTTAGATAGAAGCTTCCTTCAACCTGTGACCCCACCCTAATTCTGCTGGCTGCCTTTCTCAAGGAACCCCATGAGATAAGGCCAGGAATGGCTTCCCTGGGTTTGAGCTGGGGACTGGGAGTACCCACAGGGCTCTTCTCACTGCTTTTTCTACTTTTATATTTCACTCAGCTCCCTAAACCCATTTCAGCTCTAGGTACGGCTACATCTTTCTCCTGTGGTCTAGATTTTTAGGTTCTCCAGTGGGAATGTGTGTTCAGAGGCAGACTTTACCCACTCTCACACTTTACAAACTCACAGTTGTTCAGCTGTCTCATGGAGTTTGCAGCAGCAAACCACTTCTTTCAAAGTATCTGTGAATTCTTTTGGTTTTCCTGGTATGTTCCTGCAGTGGTTCTTGGAGTAAAAGTTCACAATGTGGGTCTCCACACACTGTTCTGTCTGTCCAAGTGGGAGCCCCACATTACTCCTGTCTCCAATCTGCCATTTTCCTCGCAATGTATACATATTTTTCAACGTTGTTGTACACAAAAATATGTGCAATTTTCATTAATTAACAAAACAAAAACTTGTAATTGTTAATTCTCTCTCTGCCCTTTGAGATGTAAATCTTTCTAAAAGCCTCTTGATAGTTTTACAACCCAGTAATGTCTTTCTCAGAGATATGGGAACCATCCTTTTGAAATGTAAACATTATGTAAACATTAAGGAGGTAAAAACCTTATTTCCCAGTTTCTGTAGAAGGGTAAAAGACTAACTTCATGGTACTCTGACAAATTGCAAAACTACCACCTGTTATACAAATATGAGAAGTTTATCTTTCCTTTATATGATGACAATTGATACAGTATGGATCTGTGTCCCTGCCTAAATCTCATGTTGAATTTTAATCTGCAGTGTTGGAGGTAGGGCCTGCTGGGAGGTGATCAGATAATAGGGTTAGATTGCTCATAAATGGTTTAACAGCAGCCCTATCGTGTTGTTCTTGTGATCCCGAGGGAGTTCTTGTAAGATCTGGTTGTTTAAAAGTGTGTGGTACCAGCTGGGTGCAGTGGCTCACACCTGTAATCCCAGAACTTTGGGAGGCTGAGGTGGGTGGATCACAAAATTAGGAGATCGAGACTATCCTGGCTAACATGGTGAAACCCTGTCTCTACTAAAAATACAAAAAATTAGCCGGGCGTGGTGGCAAGTGCCTGTAGTCCCAGCTACTCAGGAGGGTGATGCAGGAGAATGGCATGAACCTGGGAGGCAGAGCTTGCAGTGAGCTGAGATCTCGCACCACTGCACTCCAGCCTCAGCAACAGAGCAAGACTCATCTCAAAAAAAAAAACAAAAACAAAAAAACCGAAAAAACACAAAACAGTATGTGGTACCTTCATTCTTGCTATCTCTTGCTTGTGCTTTCACCATGTGACATGCCTGCTCCTACTTCACTTTCTGCCATGATTGTAAGCTTCCTGAGACCTCCCCAGAAGCTAAGCAGATGTTGTCACCATGCTTCCTACAATTTGCAGCCACATGAAGGGAACTGGAGGTCATTATATTAGGTGAAACAGAAAGAAAAATACTGCATGATCTCACTTATATGTAGACTCTAAAAAAGTTGAAGTAATAAAGCCTGCAGAACCATGAGCCACTTAACCTCTTTTCTTTATAAATTACATAATCTCAAGTATTTATAGTAATGTAAGAACAGCCTAACACAGCTATTAACTAACGTAGGTGGGGACTCAGATTACCAGGTGAGTTTAGGATAAACTGTGTGACAAAACAGTGCTGTTAAGTCCTTCTACTTATATGTAATAGGCTTTATCTACTTGGCTACATTTTCTCTTTTCTGACATTGTGGAAAAATTTTCTTTTTGGGGAATATTTTGTTTTTAATTATATTTTCCAACAATAGCAAAGATACCCCCCTTATTGGGAGTTCCCCAATCAGGATATTATCACACATTTTTGGAGTTTGGGATAGCGTGGCACTTGAAGTTTTTTTTATTTTATATTTTTAAGATGTGGAACCCTTTTGTTTAAATGAAATCTGATTTGGAGCCCCAGTGTATAAAACCATGAAAATATGAGCTGAACATGTGCAACGGGGCCTCCAGCCAGTTACCTGCCCACATCCTGCCTTCACTCCGTGTCCCCTACGGAGCCAATTCAGAGAAACCTGGGAGGTTAACATAACAGTGTCTAATCTCACCATGCAGACATCTGTCTTCCTTTTTTGCCTTGAGCCTCTTCTACGTTTCCATCCTGCTTCACTTTCATTCGGTTAAACTGGACCATAGACGGTCAAAACCACAATTTGTGTGACTCTTGCCAGATTATAGATGCCTTCCACCCAATATCAGTTAGTCTTCACCCCAGCCTTGTGAAATAGGTCTTCTTTATTCTTTCCATTTCACAGATGAGGAGAGGTTTAAAGATGCTGAAAGATATGCAAGTGACCATGCGTGGATCTTTCTTCCTGCACTCTCCACACTGTAACATAATTGTTGGTCTGTTTTGTCAGTCTCTCCCACTGCTCTGTGTGCTCCTTGAGAGCAGGGACATATTTCCTTCACCTTGGTGTTCACTCTGCCTAACATAGTGCTGGACACATACTAAATATTCGTAAAATGAATAAATGCAAATAATGTCCTACAGCAGGAGAAGAAGCAAAGCTGTTACGGGAATCCCTGTCTATTTGATCCCACAGTCTCTATTCCTTGTGTTGTCCTTCTGAAGGACAGCTCTGCAGCTGGTGCATGAGCTAATGGAGGTGCCCAGAGTGTGCGGAGAAAAAATAAGCCATCTTTCTTACATAAGCTAAAGCTTCCAATATATCATACATTTTCACTGTTCTGTGTTTGCTCTATTACTCAGAGTGAACAAATACACCATTCGGTAGTGGTGAAGGATGGTACAGAGAATGTTACGCTTAATTTATCCTGCCAGCCTTCAGAGATCATAGAAGTCACAGGTGCTGTTGTTGATATTTAATCCGCTTCAAATCAGGGTGGCTGCCATCTACAAATGAGATGGTTTGGTACACACATTTCTCTTGGAGTTAGTGCTTTGGCAGTTTAAAAGACCAACCTTGTTCCCAGAAAAGATGCACTGTCCTAATAAAAAGGATCTAGATCGATTTGGCTTTCCTAGGAGCTAACATTGGCTGTTATGAACATACAGTCTCTTGAGGAGTTTCTCTTCAGGGTGAGACAGTGCTATATTGCATATAGATTTTGAGTCTGATAGACCTGGTTTTGCAGCTGGGATCCCCCAATTCTCATTTGAATGACACTGGGGATGTCCCCAATCCTGTTGACTTCAGTTTCCCAATCTGCAAATCAGGGATAATAACACTCATGACATAGGATTTGTGAGAGGATTAAATAAAATGGCACATGTTAAATGTTAGTATAGCTCCTGGTACACAGCAAACCCAATATAAAGCTTTCTTACTTTTACCCAGTAGGTCTGAGTGAAGGTGTTTTGAGCCTGGGAAGGGGAATTGAGTTCTGTTCTTCATGGGAGGAGGAACAGGCTTAGAAGGGATGGGGCCAGCATGTGGAGACCTGCAAACCAGACCCCATTCTTCATACTGGCTACTGTGCAAGGGGGAAGCAGGCACTCAATCATTTGCCCCTATCTTCTGTTACAATTTTTTTTCTAAAATTTGTAGTTATTTTTAAGAAAGAAATGGGGTCTCACTATGTTGCCCAGGCTGGCCTTGAACTCCTGGACTCAAGCCATCTTCCCACCTCAGTGTCCCAAAGAGCTGGGATTATAGATGTGAGCCACCACAGCTGGCACTGGTCCCTTTTAAAACTGCTTTCAAAGCTATGGACTTTTCCTTATAATCAGAAAAAGGAGATTGGACACTCTGGATCCATCTTAGAAGAGTTTGGTTCCCCAGTGACTCCTCACAGTGTTTGGACCTTTTGAGGTTTCTTCTAATTTGCAGTCCCCTAGGAAAGCTCTACCTTTTAAGGGAAGAAGTTTATATTAAAAGGAGCATGTGTGGGTCTAGTGGCTCAAGGAAGTGGGTCCAAATCCTAGCTCTACCACCTAATTCCAAGGCAAGCACTGAGGAGTTGGCCTCTGGACTCTAACTTCCCTTTGGCAAAACCCCTTCCTCAGTTTGTAGTATCTGGATGGCTCAGCATGGTAATTTTGAATCCTTTGCTGCTCATTCATATGTCCTTGAAAAGACTTACCTGAAAGAAACCGGGATCAAACATATGGCAACTATTCAGTCTGTTGTGCCTGCTCCTCCTCACATTGTGATCCTCACTATCAGGCATCTGACTTTCAGTGTCAACTCACACATGACAGACACTATGCTAAACCCTTTAAATGCATTACTGCATATAATCCTATCTATAGGCCCCTCAAGTACATACTAATATATCTATTGTGAAGATAAGAAAACTTATCTTGAAGAGGTTCAGAGAGGTTAAACATTTTTTCAAGGTCACACACCCAGTGAGAATTGGAAAAGGGATTCAAAACAAGGAGACCTGCTCTACAGCACAGATTTTGGTACAGTGAGCATTTTAGTTTTCCTTTACAATTTTCATGGATCTGATTCAAACCAAATCTATAATGTCTCCCTGGCATAAATTCAGATTTTGCCCTAAATCCAAGGGCACATGTTTCATATATAAACAGTCCTAAAGTTTCAGAGGTATCTGGTTACCTTTGTAGTATGAGTGCTTAAGTATCTCTGCTTAAGATAAAATGTGCTAAGTCCTGATGAATCTACCAGGAGACCAAGGAGCATACAGCTTACCCTAGCTTTTTCCCACTAAAGAAAAGCCAGTTTTGCTTAGGACACTTGAGAAAACGTCTGTGCATCTTTGGGAAAACCACTTTACCTCTCTGAGACTTTGTCCAATTCTTCCAACAATGTGAATGGTCATATCTGTCCCATCCATGTGTTAAAATAAAACCTGTGAAAATGATTTGTAAACTCTTCTGTTTTTCACAAATTTTATGGATAAAAGGTGATGAATAAGGCACCTTATATGGAAGAAGCAGATAACTAAACAAATAATATGAATAATCTAGTATGGTTGTGGCTGTAACTTAGAAGCAACATGGTTGAGTGGGTGATGTTAAGAAAGACTTTTCTGAGTAAGATTATACAACTGGTAGTAGTTACCCAGGCAAATAGCATTCAAAATAGCGAGAGGGAAAGAGCTTCAGTTTCCTCCTCTGTCCATGAGAATAATAGCACTGTCTCACATTATTAAATTTATGAGAATGCCATGCATCGACTAGATGTTTGAGAGACAGTGGCAAAAATCAAACACGATACATAACATACATAACAAAAACACAAATTGCTACTTTAGATAAATGTGCACATCAAGTCCATAGTCTAACTGTTCATTTGACCAAAGTGTCTCATCTGCAATGGTGGGATGGGCTGAGCAGGAGGCGGAGGATATATATGAGTAAAGAAGGCAAAGAGGGAGTCCTCACACAAGCTAACATTCTCCTGGGATGGTGGCTGCTGGGGGAAAGAGGTGAGCTTGTTATACTAAAGAGAAAATCTTCATCATGGAGCTGTTATAAGGATCTAATGCATTTCTTTTTTTTTTTTTTTAATTTATTTATTATTATTATACTTTAAGTTGTAGGGTACATGTGCATAACGTGCAGGTTTGTTACATATGTATACTTGTGCCATGTTGGTCTACTGCACCCATCAACTCGTCATTTACATCAGGTATAACTCCCAATGCAATCCCTCCCCCCTCCCCCCTCCCCATGATAGGCCCCGGTGTGTGATGTTCCCCTTCCTGAGTCCAAGTGATCTCATTGTTCAGTTCCCACCTATGAGTGAGAACATGCGGTGTTTGGTTTTCTGTTCTTGTGATAGTTTGCTAAGAATGATGGTTATAGGCATGGGCAAAGACTTCATGTCTAAAACACCAAAAGCAACGGCAGCAAAAGCTAAAATTGACAAATGGGATCTAATTAAACTAAAGAGCTTCTGCACAGCAAAAGAAACTACCATCAGAGTGAACAGGCAACCTACAGAATGGGAGAAAATTTTTGCAATCTACTCATCTGACAAAGGGCTAATATCCAGAACCTACAAAGAACTCAAACAAATTTACAAGAAAAAAACAAACAACCCCATCAAAAAGTGGGCAAAGGATATGAACAGACATTTCTCAAAAGAAGACATTCATACAGCCAACAGACATATGAAAAAATGCTCATCATCACTGGCCATCAGAGAAATGCAAATCAAAACCACAATGAGATACCATCTCACACCAGTTAGAATGGCGATCATTAAAAAGTCAGGAAACAACAGGTGCTGGAGAGGATGTGGAGAAATAGGAACACTTTTACACTGTTGGTGGGATTGTAAACTAGTTCAACCATTATGGAAAACAGTATGGCGATTCCTCAAGGATCTAGAACTAGATGTACCATATGACCCAGCCATCCCATTACTGGGGATATACCCAAAGGATTATAAATTATGCTGCTATAAAGACACATGCACACGTATGTTTATTGCAGCACTATTCACAATAGCAAAGGCTTGGAATCAACCCAAATGTCCATCAGTGACAGATTGGATTAAGAAAATGTGGCACATATACACCATAGAATACTATGCAGCCATAAAAAAGGATGAGTTTGCGTCCTTTGTAGGGACATGGATGCAGCTGGAAACGATCTAATGCATTTCAAAGTCCATATCACAGCCTTGGCACATGGTAGGAGTTCACTAATTGAAATTATTATTTGAAAACCTGATTAATAGATGATTCTATGAAAATACTGCAGAGGCAGCTCTTCATTTATCTTAGGGAAAATTCCATACTCTCCCTCTTAACTTGATTAATTTTATTTTATTGTGGTAAGAACACTTGACATGAGATCTACCCTCTTTATTCATATTTTACCAAAGCTAATGGGCTACGAGTCTAAATGAAAAAACAAAAAGAAACCCTGGATTCTAGAACTTGCAAAATCTCAGTTCAAAAATTCACATTATTTACATCCTTGAAATTTCAACTGTGTGATTTAAGTTTCTAGTTCTTGGCTCTATCCCTTTAGGCACGTGACAGCAGCAGTAGGGCTTCTGTCTGGGCATGGATAACTGAGAAGTGATCCTTGAATATCTGTATTTTCTGGCTCTTTTCAGAGTCTAAGTGGTGCGAAGGAGACTGTCTAGTGGTAACTACACCCACCAGACAGTGGTGAGGTCCTGAGAGGCATCCTTTAATGCTGCCTTTCCTATTATTGAGAAAAATGGCACTGGCTTTAGACATGGCCTCGTTAGGTTCCTCATAGTCCTAATGTTTTATTTGATTATCTCAGGAAGGAATGCTTTGAAATTTTGTCCCAGGTCATGGTTGATGGTAGGATAGTGAGTTTCAGAGTCTCAACATGTTTCCTTCCTTTGGGAGAGAAAGGCTTGGAAAATATACCTCTTCTCTATGTGTCAGATGCTCCAAAGAAACAAAACCAGACACCCTCCTTCCCACAGAGTGGGGGATAAAACCAAATGTGTGTGCTGAGGAGAAAAATGAAAAATGCCCGTTATTTTCTGCAGGCTGGAAAATGATGTATGTTCCTGGGGGTAACCTGCTACCTCGGAATTAGTCATTCGACATCGTGTTCTCTCTGCTGCTTGAAGTGCCTCATTTTAAAAATGTTAGATTTTTTTCCCCTCTCACTTAACTGTAGGAACATTAAATGCACAACTTTATCAAAATGACACAAGATATATGTTTCTGCCAACAGCAACAGGAGAGGATTAACAATTCAAATGGGAATGAGGAAAAGTTTCTCTGAGACGATGGGAAGAAGAAAAGTTTGATTGGGGATCCTGAACTTTCCTCAGCCTGAAGCACACTGTTACACACTTGGCGTCTCTGAGGTCTGGATGGGAGAAACATTTTAAGAGGAAGAGGGTTTATTTTATATTATTTTGGTCTGTCTCTCTGAGATCAGGACTAGTTGTACACATTTGTAGAGTGTACAACTATGTATGGATATCTCAAAAAATAATCATCACTTGCATAATGACTGATGCCTGAATTTGGTCAGGGCTAACACTTCTGGTCATTATGCAATAAAGGGCCAGAAAGCCAGTATTAAATAAAATTGGAGAAAGGAAGGACAGTGTGAGGGTATGGAGCTAATATGGGTTGGCTGTGTCCCCACCCAAATCTCATTTTGAATTCCCACGTGTTATCAGGGGTACCCAGTGGGAGGTAATTGAATAATGGGGGCAGGTCTTTCCTGTGCTGTTCTTGTGATAGTGAAAAAGTCTCATGAAATACATTGGTTCTACAAGGGGGAATTTCCCTGCACAATCTCTCTCTCTTTGCCTGCCGCCATCCACGTAAGATGTGACTTGCTCCTCCTTGCCTTCTGTCATGATTGTGAGACCTCACCAGCCATGTGCAACTGTAAGTCCAATAAACCTCTTTCTTTTGTAAATGACCCAGTCTTGGGTATGTCTTTCTCAGCAGCATGAAAATGGACTAATGCAGGAGCCCTGGGAGATGAGGGGATGAGAGGGAAATGATCTCTGTGGGATTAGTTATTGCAAATAAGAAATAGAATTCTATATCTATATAGAGGGTAAATGGTCCATTGTGCCATTTCGCTGATAAAATGAAGTATTTATGTTAGATTCAGTTGGAATTTTTTAGAAAGTTAAGATTCTGGATGGAGTGACAGAATTTCCTTGTTCTTAAGAAGAAGAGCATATCATTTTGCATGAGCTCTGGTATTTTAGCAGGATATAGATATGAACCCTTGAACTTCTCAGAATCCTTTTCTGATATGTGAATTATATATATTAATTTATTTTCTATGACTCTTTTCTGTGTACCACCTTCTTAACCAGGAGTGGCTTTGATGCTGGATTTTCCAACCCCCATGTAATCAACCCCATCTCATTTTCTATCACTACAGAGCATGAGATTGTAGCCAAGCCACTGACATTGAGGAAACTCATAGTGAGGGCTCCACAGACTATCCTCTAGATAACGAGTAAGAAGAAAACTCCTCCCAGAGGAAGAGTACAGAAATGATAAACTTGACCCAGTAAGAATATATGGGAGATTTGAGAGGAGGAGTAATTCTGGGTACAGTCTGGTGTTGGCCACTTGGGTTAGCCCTCCACTTCTCCAATCTCAGGACATGTGAATCTCTCACTTGCTAAATGGATCCCAGGCACATCTCTGAAATATATCAAGTTTTTTCTTCACTCAAAGCTTCCATAATTACTGCTTCTTTTCCCTGGAACATTTTTCTATATGATCCTCTCAAGGCTAATTCTTGAAGTGTAGGGTGGAGCTCAAATGTCCCCTCTTGAGGAAAGACTTCTTTCCTTTACCATCTAAAAAGCCATGCTCCTCTCACTCATTCTTCTCCCTATCACATTCACATGTTTTGTTTTCTTCTTGGTTTCATCGTTCTTTGAAATGACCTTGTTTTTTATTTTATTTGCTTACTATTTGTCTCTCCCACTTGGATGCAAGCTCCACGTAAACAGGAACATTGTTTGTTGCTATGTCCCCACCACCTAGAAAAGGGCCAGGTGCAGAGTAGAAACAGAGCAAGTATATGTTGAATTAATAAATAAACTAAGAGTCCTGTGGATCACAACTCCAAAATGGCCCCTGTCTTATCCTCTCATGCTTCCCCTGAAGGCAGAGACTGAGGGAAAACTGGTATACAGAGGGTTTAGGGATGTGATCATAGAAGGCAGGCATGAGAAACAGGAGTGAAAACAGGGGAGGTAGGGGAGGCCTTTAAAAAGGTATGTTACTGATTTGGCTACTGCTACAAACAACTGGTAATTGACTCTGAAAGAGTTTCTGAGGAGCTGGATAAAATGGAACTCAGAAATGTTCATCCAAAAGAGGCAAGGGGAAATAATGATACTTGGGCAATTGTGATCCATTCTTTGGCCAACAGTTGCCCCAGGGGACATGAACTCTTCTGTATTTTGCATGGCATGTGAGTGAGTGCCCAGTGGTTCCCTGCGGGATCCCAGGGAGTAGAAGGTGGGCAGTACACACTGAGGTGAAGCACTGCCAGGTGACACTGTTTGAAGCTGGTTGAGGCTTGCCTGATTCTGGTCCCTGCCATGGCTGGAGAAAAGATGAGGCCATGGGGATTTAAGTAATGCACAAGAGGTATGCAAAGTTCGTTTCAAACTCTATTGACTCATTAAATTATTTCAACAGCCATCACCTCAAACCATTGCATTCTTGCTCACCTGAAGGGATCAGGCATGATGTGTCCTTCAGTTTCATTCCCTAATATACTCCCGCCACAACTCCATTTGGTGGTTCTCAGACAGCTTTGAGACTTTGGCTCCCACAGGGCATGGAAACTCAGTTTTCTCTTCTCTGACCATTTTAACCAATGGCAGGCACAATTCATAACTTTGGACCTACTATTTCTTGGCATCTGGTACCAGAATCCAGGCTCATTATTTCCTAAAGGCTTTCACAAAAGTACAGGTAGGTGTCTTCTTGTCTCTCTCTTTTCCTATCTTCTCTCCCAGGGTCCCTGCAGAGCTTTGCATATGACCAGTTAGCTCTCAGAGCAGCATGATGCATTTGGCAGAGGAGTTTGCAGGAGAATTGTCGAAACAGGTGTTTATTTTACAATCTGGAAGAAAATTGCAAGAGGCAATAGATTTTGACCCTGCAGTTTGTTGAGTAAAGTTTTGTTTTTAATTTCCCCCTACCTAGACACATGATAAATGAGATAACTTATTTCTTCTGGTCCCTCAGTGGACAATATGATAACCATTCCTTGACAGCAAGCAACATGCTATTTCTTTTGGCATGTGTTTTGTCAAAATATGTTTCCCTGGGAGATTCTCCTGAGTCTCAGATTTTTATTTTCAGAGTACTTTTTCTGATATCCCTAATTCTACCTGAAATGTCTGAAGTCATCTGGGGGACTTCGGAACATGTAGAGGGAAATGGATGCTTTATAGATCTTAGAATTCTTGTGGACCTGAGATCCAATAACATCCCCTGTTCTCCACTCAATAACTCCCTTATAGTCTCACATTCAGGATAGTATCTGACTCATTTGTCTAGAGGATGCTCTGGGCTTAGTGATAAGTATTAAGGATAGCAGTGGACTATCATTGCAGTTGCTCCCCAGTGCCCTCAGTATAATATCTAGATATTTTTCTGTGTATAAGTTATTTCATTTCTAACCTTTATTTACTTATGTAGCCTTAATTTTTCTTATTACTCACTTTGTACTCTGACCTTTAGCTGGACCATGTGGATTTTTTCAAATTCCCCATGTTCCCTCTTCTGAGCATTTTCTTCTGCTTCTCTTCACCCAAGTAATTAGTCTTCATCCTCCACCTGTGTTATTGAGTCTCCAATCTGAGTTCTCCTATTGTGTCTTGCTTCCATAGCTTTTATTCTTTTTTTGTTTCAAGACAGAATCTCAGGGAACTTTACCTTAAGAGGGATATTTTAGTTATTTTCTTGGAAATTAGGGTAAAGTATAAAAGAAGTCCCTAGCTTTTTATTATATAAGGTTTAAGTAATGGAAGTCTCATATTTAGTCTAGTTCAAGGCTTGGCAAACTTTTATTGCAAAGTACCAGAGAGTAAATATTTTAGGCTTTATAGGACCAATGCCATCTCTGTCACATTATCTTTTTTTTTTTTTTTTTTTTTTTACAATCTGTGAGTAATGTAAATATCATTCTTACATTTTGGGCTTTGGGACACCTTTGGTTTACAGGCAAACTAAGCCTAAAAGCTAAGAGTTAGTCCCCTTACTGTTAGGACTCTAGTTACTAGTACTGTAGATAATAAAACATCAAAATATCGCCAAGGCTCCCATAAGACTATGAAGAACAAATAGCTCTGATGAACAAGGAACCTGCATTTTCAGGCTCAATTATCTTCACATTTAATAATGTCCCAGTAGCTTATTACAGGATGTTGGTTGTTATTACAATGCTGAGGAAAATTGGATGAAAGTGTGCTTAATTATATATAAACCTTTGTAAATGATTGTTCCTTTGAACTAGTATTAAGCAGTCTCATGAGATCTACCTGTAATGCTGGTGGACATCACGTGGTTGATATACTTAACCAAGTTTCTATTTTCCAGAATCATTTCTGCTTTTGTTTCTTATTCTGGCTCCCAAGAAGGCACAACAATTCAGGCAAGTGAAGAAAAGGTAGTACTTTGAAGCCCAGAAGGTAGTAAGGGAGACCATTCTTATTGTATGACTGTGGCAAAGATTGATAAGCTAGTCATTGAATGTTAGCACCAGAAGGTAACTTAGTGACTATCTGGTTGGAGGAAATGAAGCTCAAATTTTAAAATGAGTGGCTGGCTGAGCTGGAACTGGGGTCCAGCTCCATGACTCCCAACTGTGGGTTCTTTACACCTCAGTGCATTACCTCTCTTGACTGTCTTAAGTATTTTAGACACTATGATTAAATCTGGTGGTTTTTAATGTATGTCTGCAAATGTTTTAGCCTGGTTCACCAACAAACACAATGTACAGAATTTCACTTTTTCCTCATGCAGTCTCCCCAAGACAGACTTAACCCTGTCGCATTGAATTAAATTTAGCCTAAAATTGTCTCCATAGGTATTTTAAGTTTAAACATTTCTCTCTACACAGTGAACTGTAACCTAACTTGACGTGTAAATAGATTGTAATATACTTTGTATAAGTAGTTGAGTCTCAGCCAATCACAGCAGCTGAGTTTCAATTACAGGCAGCCAACTGTTCAAACCAGGTTCAAATAAGGCAAGCGCCAGCTGTCAGCAATCCAGCTGTTTCTGCAATTCCCTTCCATTTTCTGTACTTTGCTTTCCCTTTTCTGTCCATAAATGTTACCGGACCATGTGTCAGCCCTGCAGCCTCTCTGAACCTATTCTTGTTCTGGAGGCTGCCCAATGCTTGACTCATTCTTTGCTCAATTAAACTCTGCTAAATTTAATTTGCCTGAAGTTTTTTCTTTTAACACCCCAAAGCCAGACTACTCAGTTCTCACTCAGAGGTGCTCCACTGACACTTGTCCTGACAGAGTGGACTCCACCAAGTTACATTTCCCCTGAGGAGTGTGACAATTAGGCTTTAGTTCTGAAATCAAAGGATTTACAGATGGCTACTCATGGTGTTGGCCTTTACTCTATGTGCCTGCTCCATCTTATTCTGACTTAATGGATAATGTCATTCTCTATTATGCATTCATTAAGGGAAGGCCAGCATCTGATTGTGTGATGGATTATGCCAGATTCACACAACTCTACACATTAATCTGGCATATTAGTAGAAATCAAATAACTGAAGCTCCTCTTGGTGAGAAGTTTGGTGCTTCTCCAGATAAAATAGCAAGGTGCAATGGGGAGAAGGGGATGGATCAGGAGATTAAAGCCCTAGGTGGACAAATGAGCTTTGATACCGAAACAAAGTGTTTGAGGACAAAATAGAGTCAGACCATGTCACTAGACAATGTGGGTTCATGCCGTTGGCTGTATTAGAATGAAGGACAAGATGGAAAGGAGAATATTTAAATAGTTTACTTGGAAGAATGTTCTTGTTCATTTTTTCTGGATACTGTTATTTGATTGGCTAGAGAGCATGTAGACCGATCGACCCTTCCTTCCTTCCTTCCTTCCTTCCTTCCTTCCTTCCTTCCTTCCTTCCTTCCTTCCTTCCTTCCTTCCTTCCTTCCTTCCTTCCTTCTCTCTCCTTCTCCCTCTCTCTTTCTTTCTCTTTCATGATATGATGTCTATTTTTGGTATGTCCTATTAAAGCTAGTTTCAATTACAGAACAAATTGTGACTGTTTTCAGAGTGCATTGTGTCCTCTGCAATTCTGTTATATTATTTATTTAAATGTCCTTTTTACTAGATAGTCTTTCTGTGTCCAGGTGATATGGTTTGTCTGTATCCTCACCTAAATCTCATCTTGATTTGTAGTTCCCATAATCCTCACATTTCCTGAGAGAGACCGGGTGGGAGGTAATCGAATCATGGAGGTGGTTACTCTCATCCTGTTCTCTTCATAGTGAGTTCTCCCAAGATCTGATGGTTTTATAAGTGGCTTCTCTCCTTCACTCAGCACTTCTCTCTTCTGCTGCCACATGAAGAAAGACATGTTTGCTTCCCCTTCTGCCATGATTATAAGTTTCCTGAGGCCTCCCCAAGCATGCTGAACTGTGAATCAATTAAACCTTTTTTCTTTATAAATTACGCAGTCTAAGGTCTATTTCTATTGGCAGCATGAAAATGGACTAATACAGTAAATTGGTACCATAGAGAGTGGGGTGCTGCTATAAAGATACCTGAAAACATGGAAGCAACTTTGGAGCTGGGTAACAGGCAGAGGTTGGAACAGAAAATATGGGAAATTTTGGAACCTCTAGAGACTTGTTGAACGGCTGTGCCAAAGTGCTGATAGTAATATGGACAATGAAGTCCAGGCTAAGGTGGTCTCAGATGGAGATTAGGAACTTCTTGGGAACTGGAGCAAAGATGAGATTGCTATGTTTTAGCAAAGAGACTGGGGGCGTTTTGCCCCTGCCCTAGAGATCTGTGGAACTTTGAATTTGAGAGAGATGATTTAGGGTATCTGGTGGAAAAAAATTGTAAGTGGCAAAGTGTTCAAGAGGAAGCAGAGCGTAAAGGTTTGAAAAATTTGCAGCCTGATGATGCAATAGGAAAAAAAAAATTTCTAGGGAGAAATGTAAGTCTGCTACAGAAATTTGCATAAGTAATGAGGAGTTGAATATTAATCACCAAGACAATGGGGAAAATGTCTCCAGGGCATGTCAGAGACCTTCACAGCAGCCCCTTCCATCATAGAACTGGAAGCCTAGGTGGAAAACGTGGTTTCCAGGGCCAGGCCAAGGGATCCCTCTGCTCTATGCAGCCTTGGGATATGGCCAGGCCACAGGACCCTCTGCTCTATGCAGCCCTGAGTCCCAGCTGCTTCAGCTCTAGCAGTGGCTAAAAGGAGCCAACATACAGCTCAGGCCATTGCTTCAGAGGGTGTAAACCCCAAGTCTTGGAGACTTCCATGTTATATTCAGCTTGTGGGTGCACAGAAGTCAATAATTGAGGTTTGGGAACCTCCATTCAGATTTCAGAGAATGTATGGAAATGCCTGGATGTCCAAGCAAAAGTCTGCTGCAGACGTAGAGTCATGATGGAGAACCTCTGTTAGGGCAGTGCAGAAAGGAAATGTGGTGTTGAAATACCCACACAGAGTCCTCACTGGGCACTGCTCACTAGACCTTTGAGAAGAGGGCCACCATCCTCCAGACCACAGAATGGTAGATTCACTTACAGCTTGCATTGTGCACCTAGAAAAGGCAAAGACACTCAACGTCAGCCCATGAAAGTAGGCAGGAAGGGGGAGGTACCCTGCAAAGCCACAGGGGTGGCACTTCCCAAGGCCATGGGAGCCCATTTCTTGCATCAGTGTGATGTGGATGTGAGATATGGAGTCAATGGAGATTATTTTGGGACTTTAAGGTTTAAGGCTGCCCTAATGGATTTTGGACTTGCATGGGGCCAGTAGCCCTCTTGTTTTGGCTAATTTCTCTCATTTGGAATGGATGAATTTACCCAATGTCTGTAGTCCCATTGTATCTGGAAGTAACTAACTTGCTTTTGATTTTATAGGCTCATAGATGGAAGGGAATTGCCTGGTCTCAGATGAGACTTTGGATGTGGACTTCTGGGTTAATGCTGGAATGAACTAAGATTTTGGGAGACTATTAGAAAGGGATGACTGTGTTTTGAAATGTGAAGACATGAAATTTGAGAGGGGCCAGAGGCAGAATGATATGATTTGTCTCTGTCCCCACCCAAATCTCATCCTGAATTGTAGTTCCCATAATCCCCACCTGTGGTGGGAGGATCCCTGTAAGAGGTAATTGAATCATGGGGGCAGTTACCTTTATGCTGTTCTCGAATTCTCACAAGACCTAATTGTTTTATAAGGGACTTCCCTGCTTCACTTGGCACTTCTCTCTTCTGCCACCTTGTGAAGAGAGGTATGTTTGCTTCCTCATCCACCATGATTGTGAGTTTTCTGAAGCCTCTGTTTTCTAGGCCACTGAACTGTGAGTCAATTAAACCTCTTTCCTTTATAAATTACCTAGTCTTGGGTATGTCTTTATTAGAAGAGTGAGAATGGACTAGTACACTAGGCCTATGTAAATTTTGTTCTTTGGGTCTGAAACTTCTGTTAATCTTGCAGAGTTCTTCCAATCCTTCATGCTTCAACTGAGATACTATATCCTTGAAGAGCCTTTTCTGATCTTCTAGAACAGGATTAAGTGTTCTTCCTAGGTACTCCCACTGTTCTTACCTCCATCAGAATTCTGTTTACTGTATTGCAGATACTTTTTTATGCAGCTATCTCCCTAGTCAAACTGTGAAGGCAGATTGGTTTCAAGATTTCATGGTTATAGCCTGGCATTTACATAGTAGGTGTTCAATAAATGTTTGTTGAATATTTGAATAAACTATGTAACTTCTTCCCACAAAATTACTAGCATTGTTTACTTGGGTAATTTTAAGAAAGTATCTTTCACTTTGGTCTGATATAAGTTTTTGTCTTTCTCAAGAGAGTAAGTGTGAATCCCTGTGGCAGAAATGAAGGCATTGTTCGTATACCACCTCAGCCTCTCCTCTGGACTACTGAGAATTTAAATTTCAGAGACAAAGTGAGCAACCTAACTTTCATTTCCAATAACTGTATCCTCTTTTCTTTCTTCCAAATTTGTATGCCATGCTGCCAAGAGAGATTTTTAGAACAACTCCCACGAGTTTTAATTTCAATTCATTTGGACTGTGTGAGATGTATACTGTATTTTATGTTAAATAGAGTTGTTACCACTTATTTGAGCTCCTTGGAAGAAAGATGTTCCCTAAATGCAAAGCAGCCAGAATAGCAAAATTTACATTTTAATGCATTACTTTATCCCTTTAGTAAAAACTCTCTGGAGAACTATGCAACCTCAGATATTAACTGGGATTGACATTTGGGCTTTTGTGGGTACTGCAGAGGAAAGGTGTTTACTGCCTCTGCATCAGGTGATGAGTTGCCTCGTTACCAATTCTAGACATGTGAAGGCAGTTAAATTACAGCATTCACAAGCCCCTCTAAGATCATCTGTTTGTATTTCTCTTCCATCTACTATCTTGTGTAACAACCATAATCTCAATCAATCAATGAGTCATTTTTGAGTGCATATCTGCACAGACCTTTGCTACAAGCAGAAGGGGAGGCAGACAAGATATGTAGCATGATTCTTAGCCATAGGAAAGTTGTAATTTAGTTTGGGAGATAAGGAATGAAATAATCAGCAAGTAGTACAAGGCAGAATGTAATTCAGGATATTCATTTGGTAAATATTTATCAAGCATCTATTATGTGCTGGCCATAATATTAGGAGCTAGCACTACAGTGGTGAATAAGATACATCACGCTTATAGTACATCATGCTTATAGTAAAAAAAAAAAAAAAAAAGAAAAACATTAAATAAGTACATGTAGATGTTATAAAGATAATTTAAAGTAGTGAGTCCTAAAAGGAAAATAAAACAGGGAAATAGTATATTGATGAAAAAATCTTGATGGAGAATGATGGGAGAAATGTTACTTTAAATTGGGTGGTCCAGATAGTCTTGCCAAAGTGGTGATATTTGAGCTTTGCCCTGAGTCAAGAAGGAGCCAGCCACATGGAGATGTGGAAAGACAGATTTAACACAGAGAGAAAATTAAGGACCAATCCCTGAGATGGAAATGAGCCACGTTCATTTGAAAAACAGAAAAATGCCAATGTGCTTAAAACAGAATGAAGAAAAAGAAATGATGTTTGAGTGTAGCAAGGAGCCAGTTGTATATGGTGCACACTTCAAGGCCTGTTGGAGTTTAGAGAAATAAGTTTTAATGAGAACTGGAGGAATCATCAAAGACATGAATGTGGTGAAGACTAAACTAGGGTTTGTAAAGTGGGCCCAATTGATGGGAGTGGGAAAAAGAAAAGCATTAATGGACAAAAGAATATCATTATCAAATGCCTAGATGCTTGTTAGTTGTGTTAGATACAGGGTTTCCATGTTTTCACTTGCTACCTAACCCAGACCAAGATGCAATTAACTATTGTAGCTTTTCAGGTACAAGTTATGCATACATTCATTAAAAAAAATACTTAAAATGCCAATTAATTTTGATTTTTATGTTTAAATAGGTAATACTAGCATACAAAATTCGAGGTAGAAAAGAAACACAATGAGAGATCTTATTTTTACCCCATTATTCAAAAACTCAATTCCCTACTTTACTGGTAATTACTGCTAAGTGATAGGTCCTTGTAATGTTTCTACCATCCTCATCATTTATCTCTTAAATGTTCTTTTCTGATTTTTATTAACTGTTTGGAATTCTGTTTTATCTGCATATTAATGATACGCCTCTTTAAATATTTTTCAACAGAGTACTTTGCCACTTTAAGCTTGTAATTTTAGTGTCTTTGTTTGTTTTTGAGACAGGGTCTTTCTCTCTTGCCTAGGCTGGAGTGCACTGGTGCAATCTGGGCTTATTACAGCCTCCTAGACTCAAGCAATCCTCCCACCTCAGCCTCCAGAATAGCTGCAACTACAGGTGTGCTCCACTGTGCCCAGTTAATTTTTGTATTTTTGAACAGACAGGGTTTCCTTATGTTGCTCAGGCAGGTCTGAAATTCCTGGGCTGAAACAGTCCTCACACCTTGGCTTTCCAAAGTGCTGAAATTACAGACGTGAGCCACCATGCTCAGCCTAGATTGTCTTTAAACCAGTGTCCAGGTGATTAGGAGCCATGTATGGTCAAAAGAGTACAATCATAAGTAAAACAACTTCAGTTTTTAAGTGCGTAGACATTTCACTAGTTAATTGGCATGGTAAGTATAAATTCCTTATAAAGAAACAGCATGTGAATAAGTTCAAACATCCCTGTGTCAGGTGTCAAAGATATAAGTTCTAGATGAGGCTCTTTTCTTCACGAATGTAATGACATTGCCCACATTACCCTCACTTCTTCTGGCATTACTTTTCACATCTGTTAAATGGAAGAGGTCATCCCTTCCATTGCTAAGATTCTCACTTTAGCTGAAACCAAAGTTTTGCTCCTTGAATACTCTACTATGCATATGTAATTTCACTAGCCCAACATAGCCATGCATCTGCATTCCCATTTTTAAAAAAAGGCTTTTTGACATATCTAACAGCAACATTTAGGTTATATTTGTTCAGGTTTGATGGTATCACAAATTTAGCCATTTAGTAAGTATACTTGGTCATGCACATTACCTGAGTGTTATTTGCAAAGTGAATGCTATGTAAATATCTATTGATTTATTGACTATTATTAATTTTTGTAAAATGAACTTTTTTAGAAAAGCATACATAATAAAACTATGTCACTGATATTTAGAAACAGAAGAGGGCTTATCACTTAGGATAAAGTGGCTTGTTGAGTTCAGTAAGGAAAATAACCAGCCATTCAGTTTTATTTTGGCTGCTCCCAGGAGAATTAATATTATAAAGTGATGTAGAACAAGTAATTCCTTGAAATGCAACATTGTGATTCCAGAGATGAAGCTCCTCTATTAAAATGACCATATCAAGTGCTCATTTATTATTTCGACAAGTATTAAGAATTTATTCTATGAGATATTTGTGTAAGAGAGATATTATTGAGCTATAGTTTCTGTCCTGTAGTAGGATATGTAAACTATACAAATAATGCCAATAAAAGACAGAAAATAATAAGGGCCATGTATTAGTCTGTTTTCACCCTTCTATAAAGACATACCTGAGAGTGGTTAATTTATAAAGTAAAGAAGTTTAATTGACTCACAGTACTGCATGGCTGGGGACGCTTCAGGAAACTTACAATCATGATGGAAGGAGAAGGGACATGTCTTACATAATGGCAGACAAGAGAAAGCGGGCAAGAGCAGGGAAAACTGCCTATGAAACCATCAGATCTCATGAGACCTCACTCACTATCATGAGAACAGCATGGGAGAAACTGCCCCTGATATGATTTGGCTGTGTCTTCACTGAAATCTCATCTTATACTGTAGTTCTCATAATCCCCCTGTGTCATGGGAGGGACCTGGTGGAAGGTAATTGAATCATGGGGGTGGTTGCCTCCACCTCCATCCTGGTATCATGAGAGTGAGTTCGTTCTCATGAGATCTGATAGTTTTATAAGGGTTATTTTCCCTCTTCACTCTGCACTTCTCCTTGCTGCCACCATCTGAAGAAGAATGTGTTTGCTTCCCCTTCTGCCATGATTGTAAGTTTCCTGAGGCCTCCCCAGCCATGCTGAACTGTTGGTCAATTAAACCTCTTTCCTTTATAAATTACCTTGTCTTGGGTATGTCTTTATAGCAGCCTAGGCGTGGACTAATACAGCCCCCCATGATCCAGTCACATCCCATCTTGTCCCTCCCTTGACACATAGGGATTATGGGGATTACGATTCAAGATGAGATCTGGGTAGGGACGTAGAGCCAACCCTATGAGGACACAAAACAGAGGTGTTCAGTGAAAGAAAATATGTTTTCAGTTTGTTAAGGTACTGGAAAGGCTTTATGAAGAATTCATAAAGGTGTCATTTGAGTTGGGCCTTGAAGGATGCAATGTCATTTATGATCTAAATATAAGTAATTCCACTTCTTGAGAACATCTCAATTGGATAAATTTCCATGAATGGAAATATAAAATGCAATAGTTCTCTGGTGCTATCTGTACTTATAGGCCAAAAGTTCTTGGTAAAAGACGAAACAGTCCTACATTATTTACTACCATGTGTTACAGTAGTGAAAAATGTATGAGTTGCAAAAATTTGATGGTTAGGATTTCACACTACTGAAGTTAAATTGGTTTCCAAAGTAGATCCTATCAGACAGAGTGGTCACTTTGCGTTTTTCCTCCATGCAGTGTTGCCCAGGCAACTATCACTTCTGATGGAAGACACCCTCTGAGCAGCACTTCCAAAAGCATTTTCTGCAGAATATTTGTACTTCAAGATGCTATGGAAGAACAAAAAATTTTGTAGACAAATAACTCAGGGCAATGATAAAGACTAGATTTTTTTCACGGACACTTAACCATGCTTATTTGTCTTTTTAAGGTACTGAAAAGTCCTTCAGCAAAGGAACATGCTTCACTTTGGAAGATCTGGCATTTTCAATTCCAATTTTTATAAAAGATACATTTAAAAATTTTAAATACTTTTATGGAAGTACATTTTACATGAAGTATAACACACAGACTATAAGTGTATAATTTAGTAAGTTTTGATAAATATATACACGTGTGTAATCACCACCCAAATCAAGATGTAACACATTCCTATCAACCCTCTAAAATTCACTCTTACACTGTACCTACCAGTAATCAGAAACTACTGTTCTGGTTTCTATTACTGATATAATTTGTGTATTTGTCCCCATCTCATGTTGAAATGTCATTACCAGTATTGGAGGTGGGGCCTGGTGGGAGGTGAATGGATCATGAAGATGGATTTCTCATGAATGGTTTAGCACCATACCATTGGTGCTTTCCTCGTGACAGAGTGACTTCTTGTGAGAGCCTGCTGTTTAAAAGTGTATGGCACCTCCCTCTCTTTCTCTGCCTCCTGCTTTTGCCATATGACATGCAAAATCCTACTTCACCTTCCGCAGTGATTGTAAACTTCTAGGGGCATGCCCAGAAGCTAATGCTGGAGCTATGCTTTCTGTACAGCCTGCAAAATTGAGAGCCAATTAAACCTCTTTTCTTACAAATTACCCAGTCTTATGTACTTCGTTATAGTAATGCAAGAACAGCCTAATACGATTACCACAGATTATTTTGCCTGTTCTTATATTTTATGTAAATGGAATCATACAGTATGAAAACTTTCATTTCTGTTTTCTTTTATTCAATATATGTTTTAAATATTCATTTATATTGTTGCATGTATTTATATATCATTCATTTATGTTCCTAGAAAAACTTTCCATTATATGAATATATTAGAGTTTGTATCCATTCTCCTGTTGATGAACACTTGCATTGTTTTCAGTTTTGGATATTATGAATAAAGTCATTTTGAATACTATTGTGAAACTATTTTTGTGGATTTAGGCTGTCATTAATCTTTGATAAATGCCTATGTGAAATAGGTTGGTAAGTGTATGACCAATTTTACATTCTCTCTTTAGCAAAGTATGAAATGCCCAGTTCTTTCACACTCTCATTCACATTTGGTATTGTCATTCTTGTGAAGCTTGAGTTTAAAATGGTGCATCATTGTGGTTTTCACTTTCACTTACTCAAAAGTTAATGATCTTGAGTATGTTCTTGTGTGCATACTGGCCATTTGTATATGTATATACATATTCAAATATATATATATATATATATATGTGTATACTGGCCTTCTTTTATGAAATACCATAAAAAATATATATGTGTATACTGGCCTTCTTTTATGAAATACCATAAAAAATATATATGTGTATACTGGCCTTCTTTTATGAAATGTGTTCAAAGTTTTAAATTGAGTTGTTTGTCCTTTTATTAATGATTTGTAAAAGTTTATTATATATCCTATACTCATATATATACACACACATACATATATGTACATATGCACATATATACACACATACGTAGTTAAATATACGCACTCAAATATGTGTGTGTGTGTGTGTGTGTGCCAGTCTTTGGTCCTCTTTCAGTCTTCTCTTTAAGAAATGTTTGCTTACCCTAAGGTCAAAAGGATTTTTCTAATTTTTCTCACATTTTCTTCTAGAAGCTTTTTACACTGAACTTTTATGTGTAGGTCTACAGTCTACCTAAAATTAATTTTTGTGCGTGGTATGACTTAAAAATTGAGGTTTATTTTTTTTTCTATGTTGACATTTAGTTATTTCACATCATTTGTTAAAAAGATTTTTTCCCTATTGAAGTGCATTGGCTTCTTTAATGAAAATCATCTGACTATAGTTTTTGTATGTGTCTATTTCTGGATTCTCTATTTTATTACATTTATCTATTTGATTATTAGTTTACTAGTTTTATACTAGATCTTAGAAAAGGTAATGTGAGTATTTCAGCTTTTTCATTTATATACACACACACATAATACACATCCATATATGGACATGTGTATGTGTGTGTGTGTATAAATGAAAGAGCTGTATATCCATACATATATGTGTGTGTGTATATACATATATGAATGCATATATAGTCATTTGAGTGTATATGTATTTGAGTATAGGATATATACACACACACATATATGGACGTGTGCGTGTATTTCTGTGCTAGGTTTTGGGTTTTTTTCCCACATGTTTTAGAATCAGTGTACATTTTTTATTTTTAAAAAAAATTATTGGGAAGTTGATTGAGATTGCATTGAGTATACAGATCAATCTGGAGGAAATGATATCTTAACAATGTTAAGTCTTTCAATCCATAAATATAATATACCTCTTCATTTGTTTAGGTATTTTATAATTCTCTCAGTAGTGTTTCAGAGGTTTTAATATAGATCGTTGTTATATATTTTGGTAAAGTTTACACTAAGTATTTCATTTTTCATATTATTTTATTTTTAAAATTTCAATTTTTTATTTTAGATTCTGGGGGTACATGTACAGGATTGTTACATGGATATATTGAGTGATGCTGAGGTTTGAAGGAGAAATAAAATATTTTCCAGACAAGTAAAAGCTAAGGGAATGTGTTACTACTAGACCAGCCTTATAAGAGATCCTTAAGAGACAGGATTTTTCATAGTATGGGTCTGCTGGTAATGAATTCTCTGGTTTTGTGTACTAGAAAATATCTTTGTCTTATCTTTCATTTTCAAAAGATATTTTTGCTAGAAAATATGCTGGATGGATATTTAATATTCACACTTTTACCTAAAAGACCATTTTATTGCCTTCTGGACTATTGTTTTTGACAAAAAGTTATCTGCTATTTTTATTATTATCTTGTATATAATGTATTATTCTCTGGCTTCTGTCAAGATTTTCTTATTATCTTTTTCAGAAATTTTACTATAAAATATTTATCATTTGCTGGGATTTTTGAACCTCAAAATTAATATTTTTCCAACAAATTGGGAAACATTTGATCTATTAATTGATTAACTATTTTTGTTCTATTATCACTTTTATTTTTTTGGAATTTCACTTATATGTATGCTAGACTGCTTGACATTATTCACACAGGTTACTGAAGATGTGTTAATCTTTTTTCAGTCTTTTACTATCTGTTCTTTACCTTGTATACTTTATATTGCTCTGTCTTCAAGTTAACTTAACCTTTCTGTGCTGTGTCTCATTTGTTGATAATTCCTCCAGTGACGTTTAAATTTCTGGTACAGTTTTTAAGTTTTAGAATTTCTAGTTTTTAAGGGTCTCAATTTCTCTTCTGAGATTTCCCATTCATCCTTTTGTTTTAATTATGACTACCCCCCACTTTAAAGTTATTCAACATATTTAAAGTCATTTTCCTGCTAAATTAAAAAACAAAACAAAACTAAGTAATCTCAGGGTCTATTTCAGTAGATTTTTTTCCTCTTGATTATGCATTCCAGTTTTCTGGGTTTCAAAAGCTGTGTCTTAAAATTTTAATGAACACAGTAGATGATTCTTTGCAGAGATAATATGTTCTGTTATGCTCCTCTGTAGAATGATTTTTGTTATGGGAGGTTGATTATCTTGAACTTGTGGTATTCTTATCTTACTCTTATAAGAATGTCTTGTTTTGTTCATAGAAGAATCTCTCAGTTCTGGATCATAGCATTTACTTCTGAGGTATGGCCATTTTTGAGTTTCAATGGAAGACTCTGAAGCTTCAAATACCGAGGCTCTTTACGTTGTTGGGACTCAATTTGTTCTCCTCTATGGTGAGTAGCAGCTAAAATACCCTCTAAATTTTTCAAGTGTTTGGCTGTTGATTTCCACTGAACTTCATTTAATGTCATCCACACATACACAATGCAGATATCAATTGAGGATTAAAGTTTGTTTTAGGTTGGTGAAAAAGTAATTGTGGTTTTTGCCATTGAAAATAATAACAAAAAAACACATTTACTTTTGCACCAACCCAATATGTAGATTTTTGGGGCTCCCCACTCTGTGCCATTCTCTTTTTCAGGATTTCCATCCTCATTTTCAAGACTCTCTGACAGTTCTGAACATTTTTATCTCACAATTTAATTCAGAAAGACTGCATTTTTTTGCTTGAGTTTCAGATGTTTTGATGGAAAGTGACCTGCATGGCATAGATGCATAAACATGGACCTGACTCTGGTTTCAGTCTTTTAAGGGTTGAATTTATTTAACTTTGCCTGTATTTAATCACTCTTAGGGCCTTTAAATTATTGTTTTTTTAGGGACAACTCGTTCAGAATTTGTAGTTTTTGGTTGAAAATGTGAATTCTATGCAAAATACACTGCTATGACGAACAGAATTTTCAGTGGATCATTCTTTAAAAAATTAATAATGATTTTATTATGTTCCATGGAACTAATAATAGTTTTGTTGTTCTAGAACATGCATAAAAACTGTGTCCCATAGTTTTTAGGTCACTGATTGGATTTATTTTATTTATATAACACTTATCAAGACCCTTTGTTATGAATGACAATATTTTAGGCATTTGTGGGGGCAAAGAAAAAGAAAGGCTCATGAAAGCCTTCAAGGATCTCATATTCATCCATTCATTCATCCTTTCTTTCATTTAACTGAAACGTATTTAATGCCATTATAGTGAGAGAATCCAAAAATAGCTCTACTGTAAAAACTGGAAGAAGTCTAAAGAGCAAATCCATAATTACTAAAATAAAAATGATATTCTGTAAAAAAATGAAAAAATATGTAACATGTAATAAAACATACTAGCTATGAGTGTGTAAAATTGGAAGTACTGATTTAGAGTGGAAACTACAGAAGACTTTGTTGAGAAGTTGTATTTGAGCTAAAACTTTAAGTTAATCAGGCCATATGGTGGCATTAAGAAAATAACTTTTGGAGGAGGACAATAGGGCCAATTAGAGCAGCCAGGTGAAACGGCTCCCATCAAGGGACTGTGAGAGCTGGCGTGCTCCTAATGGATCTTCAGAGGGAAGGCACCAAGAGTGGAAAAAGGGAAGACACAAAAGCTGGGCTGAAGGGGGAGAAAGCTGGGAACCCTGCATGGGGCTACCAAGTACTAGGACTTATTTCTGGCCCCGAGTGGCTCTGGCAGAATAGTTGAATTGAACTGGCAAGGAGCAATCTGCTGTTGCCATGGGCTTTTGGAACCCTGGTAGGAGGAGACCCCTCAACTACCATAGACACTTAAATTAGCAGGGAGAGCAGCCTAGAGAAATAGTAGGGGCAGCAAGGCAGCTGATGTGGAGTGCAGAGGGTTTGGTGCAGGAGCATCTGTAGCAGACCATGGCCAGAAATGGCCACTCCCCTAGCATTGACTTGCTCCCATAGGCTTTAGCCCTAGAGGAACTGTTGGACCTGAACTCTGTAGTATAGTCTTGCCCATCAGACATGACTGGTCTGATCTGACCACCTGTTGGTCTGCTGGTCTCTCCTGGGGCCCTAGTCTGGACATGCTTGCTTAAAGGGCAGTCTTGAGTGCTCTCGGGCCCTACACCATAGCTTCTGCATTCATAAAACATGCCTGACTTGCAGAGCTCCTGTGGGTTGGCTCCTGTGGCCATGTACCAGCCTTCATGCTCCCTCCTTATGCCGCAGCTTCCCCTTAGCCCACAGCAACTCCCCAGATTGCTTTGCTGTCTGTATATCTGTGTGGTATGTATGTATGTCTGTGTTCCATCCCTGCTCCCTGCTCCAAATTCCATTGCAGGTGAAGCCTTGGTGAGCACAGAGCCAGCAATCTCTGCCACCACCAGCACCATACCCTTGTGTTAACATTACACAGAGAACAGTGGATCATCCCTCACCCTCAGTGAGCACTCTTGCTTGCTGGGAACAGAGAAGCCATCTAGAACTGTGCCCACAAGCACCCTACCTCCAAGCCAACACCACCTCCAGTACAACCATGCACGTAGTCACCAGAAGGAGTCCCTCACACCCTACTCCAGCTGCATTGCCTCTGCCATTGTGGTGAACACTGACAGGGAGTCAGGCAGCCCAGCACCTGCTAGGACTCTTCCACAGCTGCTACTATGAGACTAGATCCACTGTCACTGCACTATGAAACACTTTGGCTGACACCACCCATTGGAGTACAGTGACCAGCAGTCTGGGAGCACCTTCTTGGCCCCTTTCCCAGTGAAGTGGATTCCTATCATTAAAAAACTAGAAAACAAAGTTTGGACCCAGTAAAAATCTTCCAGAATTAAAGCATGCAGTCCAGGATTTGGGGGCTGTGCATTGGCCCCCTAAAATCTTCCAGCAATAAATCCAGTTGGCTGAATCAACCTTATACCACAATCAAACCCTCAAATTCATCTAATAGAAAAAAAAAAGAAAAAAATCCAAAGGTCGACACTCTCAAAGATTGAAGGTAGATAAGCCCACAAAGATGAAAAAGAATCAGCAAAGGAACCCTGACAACTTAAAAAGCCAGAATGTCTTCTTTTCTTCAAATAAGCACATCACCTCTCTAGCAAGGCTTCTGAACCAGGCTGAGATGGCTGAAATGACAGAAATATAACTCAAAATATGAAGAGAAATGAAGATCATTGAACTACGGGAGTACCTTGGAACCCAATCCAAGGAAGCTAAAAAGTATAATAAAACAATGCAGAAACTGACAAAATAGCCAGTACAGAAAATAATGTAACTGACCCAATAGAGCCAAAAAACACTACAAGAATTTCATAATGCAATTACAAGTATTAGTAGCAGAACAGACCAAGCAAAGAAAAGAATCTCAGAGTTTGAATACTGGCTTTCTGAAATAAGAGTCAGACAAGAATAGAGAAAAATGAATGACAAGAAATGAACAAAACCTCTGAGAAATGTGAGATTATGTAAAGATACCAAATCTATGATTCATTGGTGTCTCTGAAAGAGATGGGGAGAATGAAACCAACTTGGAAAACATATTTCAGGATATCATCCATGAGAAATTCCCCAACCTAGATAGAGAGTCCAACATTCAAATTCAGGAAATTCAGAGAACTCTGTAAGGTACTTCCAAAAAGATCCTCCCCAAGACATGCAATCGGCAAATTTTCTAAGGCTGAAATGAAAGAAAAAAATGTTAAAGGCAGCTAGAGAGAAAGGTCAGGTCATTTGCAAAGGGAAGCTCATCAGACTAACAGCAGACCACTCAGCTGAAACCGTGGAAGCCGGAAGAGATTGGGAGCCTATATCCAACATTCTTAAAAGAAATTCCAATCCAGATTTTATATCTGGTCAAACTAAGCTTCATAAATGAAGGAGAAATAACATCCTTTTCAGACAAGCAAATGCTGAGGGAATTTGTTATCACCAGAACTGCCTTACAAGAATTCTTGAAGAAAGACCAGTGATACTATAAAGCAACCACATAAACAAGTCTGCAAAATAACCAGCCAACATCATGATGACAGGATCAAATCCACACATATTAATACTAGTCTTGAATGTAAATGGGCTAAATTTCCCAATTAAAAGACACAGAGTGGCAAGCAGAATAAAGAACCAAGACCCATTGGTATGCTGCTTTCAACAGACCCATTGCTTGATGGGTGAAATGACACACATAGGCTCAAAATAAAGGGGTGGAGAAAAATTTACCAAGCAAACAGAAAACAGAAAAAACAGGGGTTGCAATCCTAGTTTCTGATAAATCAGGCTTTAAGTGAACAAAGATTTAAAAAAGACAAAGAAGGACATTGCATAACAGTAAAGTGTTTAACACAACAAGAAGATTTAACTATCATAAATATATATGCAACCAACACAAGAGCACCCAGATTCATAAAGTAAGTTCTTAGAGACCTTCAAAAAGACTTAGACTCGCACATAGTAGTAGTGGGAGACTTTAATTCCCCACTGACAGTAGTAAACAGATCACAAAGATATTCAGGACCTGAACTCAGCACTGGATCAAATGGACCTGGTAAATGTCTACAGAACTCTTCACCAAAAGCCAACAGAACATACATTCTTCTTATGTGAACAGACTCTAAAATTGATCGCATAATTGGAAGTAAAACATTTCAGAGCCAATGCAAAAGAATTGAAATCATAACAATCAATCTGTCAGACCATGTGCAATCAAGTTAGAAATCAAGAATAATAAATTTACTTAAAACTATGCAATTACATGGAAATTGAATAACCTCTTGAATGACTTTTAGGTAAATAATGAAATTAAAGCAGAAATCAAGAAGTTCTTTCAAACTAATGAAAACAAAGATACATCATACCAGAATCTCTGGGACACATCTAAGGCAGAGTGTTAAGAGGGAAATTTATAGCACTAAATGCCCACATCAAAAGTTAGAAAGATCTCATGTTAACAACCTAATATCACAATTAAAAGAACTAGAGAACCAAGAGCAAACACAACCAAAACCAGCAGAAACAAGAAATAACCAAAATCAGAAATGAACTAAAAGAGATTAAGGGAGGAAAAAAACATTCAAAAAATCCACAAACCCAGATGCCTGTCTTTCAAAAAAATTATAAATAGATAGACTGCTAGCTAGACTAATAAAGAAGAAAAGAAAAGATTCAAATAAACACAATCAGAAACAAGGGAGATATTACCATTGATCCTACAGAAATACAAACAACCTCATCAGAGAATATTAACATCTATGCACACAAAATAAAAAATCTGGAAGAAATGGATAAATTCCTGGACACATACAACAAAAATTTGATCCAGTGCTGAGTTCAGGTCCTGAATATCTTTGTGATCTGCCTACTACTGTCAGTGGGGAATTAAAGTCTCCCGCTAGTATTGTGTGCAAGTCTAAGTCTTTTTGAAGGTCTCTAAGAACTTGCTTTATGAATCTGGGTGCTCCTGTGTTGGTTGCATATATATTTACGATAGTTAAATCTTCTTGTTGTTCAGTCTTAAGATTGAACTAGGAAGAATTGAATCCCTAAACAGACCAATAACTAGCTCTGAAATTGAGTCAGTACTAGCCTATCAACTAAAAAAAGCCCAGGAACAGATGGATTCACAGCTGAATTCAACCAGATGTACAAAGAAGAGCTGATACAATTCTTGCTGAAACTCTTCCAAAAAAAATTGAGGAGGAGAGACTCCTCCCCATCTCATTCTATGAGGTCAGTATGATTCTGATATCAAAACCTGGCAAAGACACAACAAAAAAAGAGAAAACTTTAGGCCAATATTCTTGACGAACTTTGATGCAAAAATCCTCAATGAAGTACTGGCAAACTAAATCCAACAACACATCAAAGAGCTTATCCATCATGATCAAGTAGGCTTTATCCCTGGAATCCAAGGATAGTTCAACATACACAAATCAATAAATGTGATTCATCACATAAACAGAACTAAGGACAAAAACCACATGATTATCACAATACATGCAGAAAAGCCTTTTGATAAATGTTAACACTACTGCATGTTAAAAACTCTTAATAACTAGATATTAAAGGCAAATACCTCAAAATAATAAGAGCCATCAGTGACAAACCCACAGCCCATATCATACTGAGTGGCAAAAGCTGGAAGCATTTCACTGAAAACTGGAACAAGAAAAGAATGCCCTCTTTCACCACTTCTATTCAACATAGCAGCCAGCACTGGGACTCACAACTGCCTAACACACTTAGCTCCGTGGGTTGGGGAAGACGGGCATGCATCTCTATAGCTGCAGGCTGTGCTTTTCCCCTGCTGGAGCCAGGGTGCTGGATGGCTTGGTCCCAAGACGTGTCGCCAACAGCCCACCAAACCAGTTGTGGCAGATTGCAGCCAGAGTGCATCTTCAGGCCTGACCATAACTCATCCTCCCTCACTGCACAGGCCTTCCCAGCAGGAACTCCAGTAACTCTAGCTAGAGGCTCAGGGACAGAACCCAGATGTCCCTGGGCATGAGCCCCTAGGGAGACGGCTGGCCCTAGTCTCTGCAGATCAGCAGACTTAGTCTTTCCTCCTTTAGTTCTGAGGAATCTGGGAAGCCCAGATGAGTGGGTTTCTCCCCAGCAAAGCATACCCTCTCCACCAAGGGACAGTCAAAGTGCTTCGTTAAATGGGTCCTATTCCCCTGGACACCCAACTGGGTGAGACCCTCCAACAAGGATTGTCAGACACCCTATACAGGAATGATCCTACTGGCATCAGATTGGTGCCCCTTGAGGTCAGAGATCCCAGAAGAAGGAGCAGGCACTCATCTTTGCTATTATCCAGCCTCCTTGAGTGACATCTCCAGGTGCAGATGCAAACCAGATGAAGAGGTCCTGAAGTGAACCCCCAGCAAACCACAACAGTCCTACAGAAGTGGGACCTGACTATTGAAAGAAAAACAAACAAGCAGAAAGTGACAACAATAATAAAATAAAAGCCCCCACAAAAACTCCATTCAAGGGTCAGCAGACTCAAAGATTGAAACTAGACAAACTCACAAAGATGAGAAAGAACAAAAATATGCTGAAAACCCAAAAGGCCAGAGTGCCTCTTCTCCTCCAAATGATCACAGTGTCTCTCCAGCAAGGGGCAGAACTGGATGGAGGATGAAATGAATGAATTGAATGAAGTAGGCTTCAGAAGATGAGTAATAAGAAACAACACTGAGCTAAAGTAGCATGTTATAACCCAGTGCAAAGAAGCTAAGAACCTTAATAAAAGGATAGAGGAGATGCTAACTAGAATAACCAGTTTAGAAAGGAACATAAATGACCCAATGGAGCCGAAAAACACAGAAGAAGAACTTCATGAAGCATATACAAGTATCAAAAGCCAAATTGACTAAGTGGAAGAAAGGATATCAGAGTTTGAAGGCCACCTTGCTGAAATAAGGCATGCAGACAAGATTAGATAAAAAAGAATGAAAAGGAACAAACAAAGTCTCCAAGAAATATGAGACTTCATTAAAAGACCAAACCTGTGATTGATTGGAGTACCTGAAGGAGATGGAGAGAATGGAAACAAGCTGGAAAATACACTTCAGGATATTACCCAGGAGAACTTCCCCAACCTAGCAAGACAAGCCAACCTGAAAATTCAAGAAATACAGAGAAAACCACTAAGATACTCCATAAGAAGATCAACTCAAGACACATAATTATCAGATTCTCTAATGTCAAAATGAAGGGAAAACTGTTAAGGATAGCCAGAGAGAAAGGCCAGGTGACCTCCAAAGGGAAGCCCATCAGACTAACAGCAGACCTCTCAGCAGAAACTCTACAAGCCAGAGAGATTGGAAACCAATATTCAACATTCTTAAAAAAGAATTTTCAACCCAGAATTTCATATCCAGCCAAACTGAGCTTCATAAGTGATGGAAAAATAAAATCTTTCCCAGACAAGCAAGTGCTGAGGGATTTTGTTACCACCAGGCCTGCCTTGCAAGAGCTCCTGGAAGAAGCACTAAATATGGAAAGGAAAAACCAGCACCAGCCATTGCAAAACCACACCAAAATATAAAGACCAATGACACGATGAAGAAACTGCATCAACTAGTGTGAAAAATAACCAGATGGCATCATGATGACAGGATCAAATTCACACATAATGATACTAACTTTATTAATATAAGGTTATTATATGTATATATGTTATAATATATAAATATATATTAATATAATAATAATATATAATCTTATGTAAATGAACTAAATGCCCCAATTAAAAGGTACAGACTGGCAAATTAAGAGTCAAGACCCATTGGTATGCCGTATTCAGGAGACTCATCCCACATGCAAAGCCATACCTAGGCTCAAAATAAAGGGATGGAGGAGAATTTACCAAGCAAATGAAAAGCAAAAGAAAGCAGGTGTTGCAATCCTACTGTCTGACAAAACAGACTTTAAACCAACAAAGATCAAGAAAGACAAAGAAGGGCATTACATAATGGTAAAGGGAACAATTCACCAAGAAGAGCTAATTATTCTAAATATATATGCACGCAATACAGGAACACCCAGATACATAAAATAATGTCTTAGAGACCTACAAAGAGACTTAGACTCCCACACAAAAATAGTGGGAAATTTTAACACCCCACTGCAATATTAGACAGAAAATGAACAAGGATATTCTTCTCAATGCGACATGGCACTTGTTCTAAAATTGACCACATAATTGGAAGTAAAACACTCCTCAGCAAATGCAAAAGAACTGAAACTATAACAAACAGTCTCTTAGACTACAGTGCAATAAAATTAGAACCCAGGATTAAGAAACTCACTCAAAACCAATTACATGGAAATTGAAAAACCTGCTCCTGAATGACTCCTGGGTAAATTATGAAATTAAGGCAGAAATCAGTAAGTTCTTTGATACCAATGAGAACAAAGAGACAACATTCCAGAATATCTGGGACATAGCTAAAACAGTGTTAAGAGGGAAATTTATAGCACTAAATGCCCAAATGAGAAACTAGAAAGATCTCTAATTGGCACACTAACATCACAATTAAAAGAGCTAGAGAGGCAAGAACAAACTAATCCAAAAGCTAGCAGAAGACAAGAAATAACTAAGAGCAGAATTGAAGGAGACAGAGACAAAAAAAGGTCTTCAAAAATCAATGAATCCAGGAGCTGTTTTTTTAAAAAAATAAAAATAAAATAGACCACTAGCTAGACTAATAAAGAAGAAAAGAGAGAAGAATCAAATAGACACAATAAAAAATGATAACAGGGCTATCACCACTGACCCCACAAAGATACAAACTACCATCAGAGAAGCTATAACCATCTCTATGCAAAGTTGGATTCACAGCTGAATTCTATCAGAGGTACAAGGAGGAGCTGATACCATTCCTTCTGAAACTATTCCAAACAGTTGAAAAGAAGGGACTCCTCCCTAACTCATTTTATGAAGCCAGCATCATCCTGATACCAAAACCGGGAAGAGACACAACAAAAAAAGAAAACTTTAGCCCAATATTCCTGATGAACACTGGTATGAAAATCCTCAATAAAATACTGGCAACCAAATCCAGCAGCACATCAAAAATGTAATCCACCATGATAAGTCGGCTTCATTCCTGGGATGCAAGACTGGTTCAACATACAGTAGTCAATAAACGTAATCCATCACATAAATAGAACCAAGACACAAATCACATGATTATCTCAATAGATGCAGAAAAGACCTTTCATAAAATTCAATATCCCTTCATGTTAAAAACTCTCAATAAACTAGGTATTGATGGAGATATTTTAAAATAATAAGAGCTATTTATGACAAACACACAGCCAATATCATATTGAATGGACAAAAACTGGAAGCGTTGCCTTTGAAAACCGGCCCAAGACAAGGCTGCCCTCCCTCACCACTCCTATTCAACACAGTGTTGGAAGTTCTGGCCAGAGCAATCGGGCAAGAGAAAGAAATAAAGGGTATTTGGATAGTCAGAGAGGATGTCAAATTGTCTCTGTTTGCAGATGACATGATTGTATATTTAGAAAACCCTATCTCAGTTCCAAAATTCCTTAAACTGATAAGCAACTTCAGCAAAGTCTAAAGATTCAAAATCAATGTGCAAAAATCACAAGCATTCCTTTATAACAACAATAGACAAGCAGATAGCCAAATCATGAATAAACTCCCATTCACAATTGCTACAAAGAGAATAAAATACTTAGGAATACATCTAACAAGGATCTGAAGGACCTCTTGAAGGAGAACTACAAACCACTGCTCAAGGAGATTAGAGAGGAAACAAATGAGAAAACATTCCATCCTCATGGATAGGAAGAATCAGTATTATGTAAATAATCATATTTCCCAAACTAATTTATAGATTCAATGCTATTCCCATTAAACTACCATTGACATTCTTCACAGAATTAGGAAAAACTACTTTAAATTTCATATGGAATCAAAGAAGACCCCGTATAGCCAAGAAAATTCTAAGAAAAAAGAACAAAGCTGGAGGCATCATGCTACCTGACTTCATACTGTACTGCAAGGATGCAGTAACCAAAATGTCATGGTACAGACATATAGACCAATGAAACAGAACAGAGACCTCAGAAATATTACCACACTTCTACAACCATCTGATCTTTGACAAACCTGACAAAAACAAGCAATGGGGAAGGATCTCCTATTCAATAAATGGTGCTGGGAAAACGGGCTAGCCATATGCAGAAAACTAAAACTAGACCCCTTCCTTACACCCTATGCAAAAATTAACTCAAGATGGATAAAGACTTAATGTAAAAACCCAAACTAGAAAAACCCTAGAAGGAAACCTTGGCAATACCATTCAGGACATAGGCATGGGCAAAGACTTCATGACTAAAACTCCAAAAGCAATTGCAACAAAAGTCAAAATTGACAAATGGGATCTAAATAAACTAAAGAGTTTCTGTTGAGCAAAAGAAACCAGCATCAGAGTGAACAGACAGCCACAGAATGGGAGAAAAGTTTTGCAATTTATCTATCTGACAAAGGTCTTATATTCAGAATTTACAAGAAAAAAAATTACAAGAAAACAAATTCACACACACACAAAAAACCCATTAAAATGTGGGCAAAGGATATGAACAGACACTTCTCAAAAGAAGACATGCGGCCAACAAACATGTGAAGAAAAGCTCAACATCACTGGTCGTTAGAGGAATGCAAATCAAAACCATGATAAGATACTATCTCATGCCAGACAGAATGGCAATTATTAAAAAGTCAAGAAATGATAGATACTGGTGAAGCTGTGGAGAGATAGGAACACTTTTATCACTTTTACACTGTTGGTGGGAATGTAAATTAGTTCAACCATTGTGGAAGACAGTATGGCGATTCCTCAAGGATCTAGAATCAGAAATATTGTTTGACCCAACAATCTCATTACTGGGTATATATCCAAAGTAATATACATCATTATACTATAAAGACACATTCACACATATGTTTAGTGCAGCGCTATTTACAATAGCAAAGTCATGGGACCAACTGAAATGCTCAACAACGATAAACTGGATAAAGAAAATGTGGTACATATACACCATGGAATACTACACAGCCATGAAAAGAAATGAGATCATGCCCTTTGCAGGAATATGGATGAAGCTGGAAGCCATCATTCTCAGCAAACTAACACAAACAGGAAACCAAACGCCACATGGTCTCACTCGTAAGTGGGATTTAAGCAATGAGAACACTTGGACACAGTGAGGGAAACAACACGCACCAGGGCCTGTTGGGTGTTGGGGGGCCAGGGAAGGGAACTTAGAAGATGGGTCAATAGGTGCAGCAAACTACTGTGTCACATGTATGCCTGTGTAACAAACCTGCACATTCTACATATGTATTCCAGAACTTAAAATAAATTTTTTTTAAAGAACAAAATCATGTTCATTACAGGAACATGGATGGAGCTAAATGCCATTAACTTTAGCAAATTAACACAGGAACAGAAACCCCAAATACTGTATGTTCTCACTTATAAGTGGGAGCTCAATGATGAGAATACATGGACACATAGAGGGGAACAACACACACTGGGGCCTATTGGAGGGTTGAGGGTGTGAAGAGGGAGATGATCAGGAAAAATAACTAATGGGTACTAGGCTTAATACTTGGGTGATGAGATGATCTATACAACAACCCCTCCATGACACCAGTTTCCCTATAAAACAAACCTGCACATGTACCCCTGAACTTAAAATAAAAATTAAATAATTTTAAAAAAGAAAGACTGCATTAAAACCTTACCATTGAAAGAATAAGCTTAGCCAGAAAAGAAAGCCTATTATTGCGAAATAAAAATCTGTTATGGGTGACTGCATATTTTCAATGGGAATAAAAGATAAATAAAAATTGGAAGAAAATGAAATCCAAAAAGAAAATAACTTTTATATGAGAGGGAACCGTATGTGTAAAGACCATGAGAGATCAGGAGTAAATGATCTTTCAGACATACGAAGTATATATTAGGGGGAGGAGAAAGTTAAGGATGATGTTCAGGGTTTGGCATTTCCAAGGCATTAGGTGCAGTGCCATTTACAATGACGTGGGGTATGGGCTTAAATGCATCAGTTTGGTTTGGACATGGTGACTTTGAGATGTCTTGAAGATGCCAAACTGAAAACATTAACTGAAGTTAGGTGTACCATTTTGGAGCTAAAAACTGGCATTTTGCCATTCTCCCTCCCTATTTTTCAACCAACTGAAAAGTTGGTGACTTTAGAGCTCTAACACTATTTTGAGCATCTATCATTTAAAACATTCAATCATTTAATATTTGTTAATAGTACCATGTACATTCTAGGCATTGGACTAGTTGTTGAAAACATAGATTTGGATAAGACAGACAAAGTTATTATCCTCAAGAAACTCACGTTCCAGTTGGGGAAGACAGGCAATAAATATATAAACAAATAAAACAAATAACCAAGTAATAAAATTTCAGACAACGTCGACAGCTTTGAATGACAGTTAGAATGTGGAGCAACAGGAACTCTTGTTAATTTATGGTGGTGGCTTCTTACAAAACCAAACATAATTATATCATATGATTAAGCAATGTGGCTCCTTATTATTTTATCCAAAGAAGCTGAAAACTTATTTCACATGAAAACTTACAAGAGAATGTTTATAGTAGCTTCATTCATAAAGCAATCAAGATGTATGTTGCAGGTGAGTGGACAGATAAAATGTGGTTCATCCAGACAATGAAATATTATTCAGTGCTAAAAAGAAATGAGCTACCAAGCCATGAAAAGATATGGAGAAGACATAAATGTATATTACTAAGTCAAAGAAGTCAATCTGAAAAAGCTACATACTGTATTATTCCAATTACTTGACATTACAGAAAAGGCAAAACTGTGAAGACAGTAAAAAGATCAGTGGTTGCCAGGGATTAGCGGAAAGGGAGGATGCATTGGCTGAACACAGAGGATTTTTAGTGCAGTAAAACTACTCTGTATGATACTATAACGGTGGATACATGTCATTATGAATTTGTGCAAACCCATAGAATGTACAACCCCAAGAATGAATCCTAGTGTCAACTGTAGACTCTGGGTAATTATGATGTATCAATGTAGGTTCATCAATTATAACAAATGAATAGCTGTTGTGGGGAATGTTGAAAATAGAAGAAACTGTACATTTGTGCAGACAGGGAGTATATTAGAAATCTGGGTACCTTCTGCTCAGTTTTACTGTGAACTGAAAACTGCTCTAAAAAATAAAGTCTATTTAAAAATTCAGACTATTAGTGCTTTGGGGAAAACTAAACTAGAAAAATAGTATTTTGGGTTGAAAGGATGTGAAACTTTATAGAGTGGTCAAAGAAGGCTTTTCTGGAGAGTCAGCATTTCATCAGAAACCTAAAAGATGAAAGAAAGGAATAACATGACCATTTTTGGGGAAAAGTCCAGACAGGAAACATCTGGAGGAAAGCCTTGAGGTAAGAAGCAGCTAATTATCCTGTGTGACTGGATTTTACCAGATGAGGGAAAGAATGCTAGAAACCTGATTACGTATGGCCTTCTGGATAAAATATCCTAATCAGACCAGCGTACCTATTGATGGCTTTTAGAAGCCTTTTAACTCCTTATTCCTACTCCAATATGATAAATCAGAAAAACATTTCAGAAGAGCAAACAATGGCAGGAGTATCACTTTTTAAGTATTTCCTTGAGACGGTAGAAAATTTAGAAAATGGAGCATCTATGGGTATCTTTCATCCTGCGTCATCCACTTGTTTTTGTTTGAGGAAACAGAAGACAGGATTGGTGGCGTAAAGCATGGTGTGATGCTGTATGAAGCACAGAGATATGCTTTGGTTTGTGAGAACACAGACAATTTCAACAGGAATAGTCAAAGTATTTCAACAGTAAAAGCTATGTAGAAAAAAAAAAAAAAGATGAGAAAATGAATTGTAATATAACGTTATCTGTCCTGTTACTTTAACTTGATGTGATTTAAAAGGGCAATCTTACTACCCGGAGCTGTCTAATCTTCTAAACAATGCTTGGTGACAATTGAAATACCCTGTATCCTTCTGGACTGTCATTTAGCTTATTTGGGGGGATTTGACAAATCACATGTTTGCAAAATAAGCGATACTCCAAATTCCTGTTATTTTCTCTTTTCATTCAAATGTTTCCAAGTGTCAGAATCTTCCATGGGAAATAATCAGCCCTTTTTGGAAGGTATAAACGTGCATGCAAATCAGAGTCGCAGAGACATGAACATGGAGCTATTAGTGTCATGCTGGAACTGCTCAGGTTATTTATGCTCATATTACTCCTTGAAAACAAGAATAAACTGAGAGAATTTGTGGATGGAGAACATCACCAAAACCTTGTCTAATAATTGTGAAACATATGTCCTCTATGGCTTTCATTTAAATCCTTTTCTCCTCATTCTGTCCCCAACATATCCACTTAAGTTAATTTAAGTAAAGTCTGCACAGGCAGATTGAGGTAGGGAGGTGAACTAAATCATACAGATATCTATTTTAGAAATAGAAAATTGCTATTTAGAAAAAAGACCCATTTTTGCCAGGATGTCTAGAAAGCCTTTTTTATACCACTTATATTTATCAGAGAACCACTTACTCACTTTCTACTTTGTCAGTCTTATTTTTTGTATCTTATTTATTCTACAGACTAGGGATGCCTCACGAAATCAGTTCTGCCCTGTGGATTTTTAGGGACCCCAGAAAATTAACCCTAGAAAGATTCTGAAAGATCATCTTGTCCTACAATCTTGTTAAGACCCAAACACTGAAACATTTGATCGAGGCCACTCCATCAGTTAGTGGTTGAGGGAGGCATATTATTTATAGACTATGATCTGTTTCTCTGCCAGACCAGAATAACTCCATGGAATGTTTCTATCCGGTCCAATTGGTTCAGTTATTTCAATACATTATTGCTGCTGTACACTGAGCCCAAGCACAGTGAATGCTCTTTGTGGCAGGTACAGAGGCCAAAATTAGGTTAAATCTTTCCCTTCAGGAATTTCTTTTTAAATACCCACACATGAACAAATGGACAGTTGGCTCCATGTGTAAGTCACAATCTTTTAAATAGATTAAATTAAATTTATAAAATTTTATTTTTCATTGACAAGCAGCATTCATATTTACCATATATTTATGAGGTACAATGTGATGTTTTGATATATGTTTGCATCGTAGGATGACAAAATCAAGCTAAGAAGTCTATTACCTCAAATACTTATCTTCTTTGTGGTGAAAACGTTTAAAATCCAATCCTTCAGTCATTTTAAAACACATAATGCATTATTATTTATTATGGTTACCGCTGTGCAATAGGCCATTAAAGCCTATTTTTCATTTCTAACTGAAATTTTGTACCCTTGGATCAACATCTCCATGTCTCCATTCACTTGCATCCCCCAGTTTCTGGTAGCTACCATTCTCCTCTCTACTTCTATGAGTTCCTATAAGACATCATTATATAGAGAAGTCTCAATTCAGTTTTCTCTAGAAAGAGAACAAGAGTCAGTCAATAAAAATCCTTTCTGACTACTTTGTGTAGTCCAGCACTTTTACATTAAATTTCCTATAGTTATTTACCACTGGCAGGTCTTAGATTAATATTCCCTTTTGGGAAATTTCAGAAATTCTTTTCAACAGGACTCTGAGTTTGAGTGGGCTGCAGCAAGAGGGTCAGGATATGCAGTGAATCAAAGAAATGGTAGTGCTTTTTACCACTCAGCAATCAGTATGTATAAGATACTACGTAATTTTGTGAAATTCAAGTGTTGATTGCATATACCATAAAATTTCATTTTTAGGTAAATACCTGAAATGCTTAAATTTACTCTCCAGGAGCTACTCCTCTCCCCTTATCTAATGTCTTTCTGTTGTAGTAACCTGTTCATTTAATCCACTGCATCCCACTTCATTTATTTGATATCTAACAAACATTTGTTAAGTACTACTGTGTATTTGACAGTAGTTTTAAACGTTTTAAAAGCTGAGGATCCAGGAGTATATAAAACAATTTTTTTTCACCTTAGGGAGCTTACACTCTAATGGAGGAACAGGACAATAAAGCAGGAAAATATGATAAATGATTTAAAGGTAAATTAATTGGACAAATATGTAATTTATTTAGTATGTATCCTGGCATGGAGGAGGTTAGAGTGTGGCAAATTTTCTATTTTCTAGAAATTAGAATCAAATAGTTGTAACGCATCCCCCAGATGCCAAAAATATAATCAAATTGTCACCAGAATCCAGAAACTTAAAGGCACTGTGGACAGAGAAAGCATTTCAATTTAGATATCGACAGAATACTTCTCTCTGCATTTGTTTTAAGCCAAATAGCTTTTCTTCCAATTTTGTTTACCTTTGGTATTTGTATCAAGCTCTTATTTTCTTCTGATAACCCATTAATTTAAAAGTAGCTCTTATGAAGCAATAGTGACTTTTCCATTATTGAGTATCTGTTTCAAAGTCATTTAATCTTCCAAGCAGAATTTGTTGTGTGAAGTTTTATGCAGCCAAGAATGATTTATTTGCAAATGTAGCAATAGCATACAATCAGCCAAACAAGATTTTTTTTTCTCCAAATAATATTCTACTGAAAATTTAAATGTTTCTAGTCTATGTTTCATTAGAATTTGAATAGGTATGTGCAGCTACTCCAAATGTCCACTGATAGTGAAATATTATTTGGGAAACAGAACCCTGTAAACATAACTCCTTTCAAAGTACCAACACATTCAAATTTCTACTCAAGGCAAATATGATTTGGAAGGCAACATTGTTTGAATGAAATAATATAATTCAGATGATGATTATAGTCATGAACTAAAGAACTAATTAATTTGGCAAATATATTGTAGGTATAAAGATACATGTACAATTTCTTACCATGGTTATTAAGAATTTTATCTTTGCTTTAATGGTATCATTATAAAAGGTTGTAATAAACATTAAACATTTAAGGAATATTTTTAAATGATCTATGAGGGGATATTCTCTCTCACAACACTTGTACAATTAGCCTAAATGAGACTTATGGGCTTTCTTATTAATGAGTTAGAGGACTTAAGAGTTTGACTATTTTTAATGGCTGCTCTCTCAGTACCTGTCACAGGGTTGTCTTTGTCTTTGATTTTACTTACTTTAGAATATAGAGAGGCTATCACAATAATCCCATAGCAAGACAAAAACTGTAAGCAACAGTTTCCCTAATTTGGATGCCAATACGTTTATTTGGGGCCATTAAGAGTTGTTTAGTATTTAACATTTTGATGTGTACACATCTTATGTGTATTGACAATGATAACCAGCTATCAATATTAGCTAGGTAACATATTCACTATTCTTTCTCATGAGGGTGATATGTTTGTGTTGAGCTAGCCACATCATTTTCTCTGGTTTTTTTTTTTTTTTTTTTTTTTTTTCTTATAGCCATGATATGTGGCTAGAATCAAGAATGCAGGCCTTGTTTATTTGAAAAACTAGTTAATCTGTATGGTGGAGAAGAAAAAAGAAACAGATTCACATCTTTTGAAATTGCAAGCATAAGGTCTAAAGATTTAAATTAAGAGAGGAAGAAGTTGAGGTCGGGTGACCCATGGTGTGGTGCCAAAACAGATACGAATAAATTTAACTTATTTATCTACCATATATATGGGTGTTGATTTCCAGCCATCAAGCACCGTCTGTATGTCTTAGAAAGATCTATTCCTTTCATGGCAGCCAAAACGCCATGTGAATATAAGCACTTCTCAAAATTTTTTGGCCAGAATTTACTACTGGTATATCATTGGCATAAGCATGGTTATGTCTATTCTCATGATCTTCCTGATGTTGTATTTGTAAGCCTAAAACTCATCATATAACTACTTTTTCTCCCTTGGTCCAAGGTCCCTGACCTATAGATATAAGATTTGTTTTATTTTCATCAGATCAGTGAAATGTTATTCATTCATCCAGCCATTTAGAAAATATTTATTTAGTGCACACTATACACCAGGTTCTGGGCCATGATCTAGCAACACAAAAATGAGTGAAATTAGAAACTTGCTTTAAAGAATTCAGGAGAAACAAATAAGGAAGTGAATCGTGACAGCAGCGTGATAAGGCTGTGATAGTGGTATGAACATGGGTCGATGGAAACATGTTGCAGAAAGTGCTTAACCTTGTCTAAAGATATGAGTGAATATGAAGCCTTCCCAATTATGTGAGATGAAACCTGAAGATGAGGTATGAGGACCCTGAAGATAATCAGATTCCTTAGTTTCTTTATCCTCCAACCCATATTTTTCTTTTGAAAGGCTTCAAATACCAACATTTAAACACATTCTCTTGACTAGGAGGTAATTCCCAGCTTGGCTTTCCTTCCTTTCTTTATTTAGCATGTATTAGGTCCCCAAGATATGCACAGCACTAAACAAGGCACTGAAGATGGTAATGAATGAGATAGACGTGGACCTTATGCTTGTAAAATGTGCATTCTAGTAATGCTGCCATAAACGTATCATCGTCCAAGTACTTGTTGAATCATGATCGTGTTGAGAGATGTGCAGAAGAGCTATAAGGTGTTTGAGTCCATGTCACAGGGAACCTGGCATAATTGAGGGTCAAACAATTTTCTGGGATGGCTAAGCTTCAGCTGAAATCTGGGACATGGTTTCAGACTTTCCAGAGAAAAAGTGGGGAAATTGCCTCCCAGGTAGGAGGACAGCTTGAGTGAAGGCTCTGGAAATGAAAAGAAGGCCAGTCAGTGTAAACCAGACCTCACAGAAGGCTAGGTGTGGTTCAGAAACTCAGAACAATGCCAGGTCATGAGGAGACTTGCTGAATGCTTTAAATGCTGGACAAAGAAAAGACACCGAAGATGTTCATGGTGAGGTAGGAGTTGGGAGACTCCAACACGCATTTAAAAAATAGCCCTCTGCAGAGCTGTGGTGTCCAGATTTGGTCAAAGAACAACTCGTTTGTGGCTCTTTACATACCAGTCTGTCTCTTAAGAAATGTTGAATATAAGATTAAATGGATACATTCTCAACAGGGACCAGAGGTGTATTGGTGACATCTGGCTCCTGCCAGTTGTTTGAAGGGACTCAGCAGTCAGCAGAAGATACCATAGAGGCGGGCATCTTTTGGGGAGCATCATGAAAATTGTGTTATTTGGTCATTGGTTTTACTCTGCCACTCGGTCTTCAGCCTTGCTATTATCTGCCTTCATTTAGAAAGCACTTAGCAGGGTTAAACAATATGTGATTTTGAGCTAAGGTGTTAAGGGCTGAATATAATTTATAATGCCTCTTTAAAATGCAGAAAACACTTGCATTTTTAAACACCAGCTTTTAGTTTACAGTCTTTGCACAGCCTTGAGTTTTATGGCAAATAGCGAGTCCTATGACAGGAATGTAAGAAAGACAACTCAAAATAGAAAAAATTTTCCAGATGTTTTTCATAAAAGAGCACCATTTAACATTTGGGCAGTGTTTTTTAAGGATCACAACATATTTTTACATAGGCTTTAATCCTTTTAACAACCTTGTAGGGGGTTAAGTGAGAGGACTGAGGTAGAATCATCTGCTTGATTCCGTCTACAGCACACAGTAGGATACTGTATCTTGATGGAATTTAGGCTGCCATAAGTATTATATATGCAGTAAGGATATCTTATTTATTTACTTATATGCCAGCTTTTAAAACAAAAAGACACATGGAACAAAATTAGTATAATAGTATCATAAAGAGAAATTATGAGCTAGAAAGAGAAGTAGAGATCTGCTAATTCAAAGGATTGGGATTATTATAACTCCATATCAAATGGAGTTATTGGCTTCCTGGAATCCAAGTCAAAAAGGAAATCTAATGAATCCCTTGGTTTTGTAGTCAAGAAGAATAGGTGGTGGTAAGGAGTATCAACATTTTTTATATTGTTGGCACTAAATTTTGAAAAGTCTTTTTTCACACATTTTATAGAATGGATACTGAATAGTGAAATGCACAATAGGCTCAGGGGCTGTTATTTTCCAAACAAAACCTGCTTGAATTGCAGGCCTCTCTGTTCTGATTTCCAGGTTGGGACACTGTAAGGGTTTGTTCCTATGTCATCTTGCTGGACCTTCGTCTTTCCTTCCTTGCATCTCTGTGGGAGATCTCAGCTGCAGTTCTCTATTGGCTACATTCCTGCCTCCTGACTGCTCATGCTTACTTTTGCCTTTTCTGTCTTCTCTGTTGTCTGTTTCACGCTGCTCAGTGCCTTAGAAATGTCAGGACTGCCTTCTTCCTGCCACTCTTTGGGCGCTGCCCACGTGGTGGTGCCGACCTACCCTTGAATCCAAAGTACTCTTGGCGGTGAGTCTCCCCATTTGGAGTCACATTGCCCTCTTTCTTTCCATCCTGGCCAATATTGCATGTTCTTCTGGCCTGCTTTTGGAGGAGGAGGACCCACAGGAGTGTGACTGGTTCCCTAGTGATACAGTCTCTTTAGCTTTACTGATACTTATGGCACTGGCCCAAGCCTTGGGCTTCATATACCTCAGCAGGTCTGACACATTTCTCGAATGTAGCCATTGTCTCAGGAATTCTATTTTCTTTAGCTTGTGCCTCACAGTCATTCCAATATGTCTGTACAAAATTGAACCTCACTGTGAACATGCTTAAAGTTTATTCCCATGAGGCTCTTTTGAACTAATGAGAAGAGGGGGTACGGCTTGATAGTAGAATGTTTATAACTTAACATGCAAGCATACTTGAAACTCAGCTCTGAGCCAGCTGGGATCTCATTGCAAAAGGATGAAGAGGTGGATTTCAAATACTATTTCATGTAACAGCCTCTGATAATAGTCTTTAAAGAGCAATTCAATGAAGAGTGTTCTATGAGGCTAATGTGGTACCAGTACATAGCCTTCCAGCCTTTTAACTTGCTCCAAGGAATGGCTTTTGAGAGTAGAGGAGCAAATGGATAGTTCTGTAACCATGCTTACTTATCTGAGACTGGAAAAATCGATTCTGCATCTTACTTCTATCATGTGGTCATAATTGATGTTGTGACAAATATGGAAGAAGAAAGGAAACTTTCTGTTTTCTAGTTGAAATTCCTAATGGTCATTTTCTTGAGAAATTCTAAGCAGTCTTCTTAAACAGCCAATCTCATTTCCTGCAGCCCTACTCCTGATTGAGAACAGGGAGAGATTAATGTGGGATGGCCATGGTTCAGTCTTAGTGGGCAGCTGTGATAGATTGAATGCCACCAGCTGCATTGCACTAGGTATTCTGGCAAATCCTGTTTCTGAAAATATACTGTCCAGAGTATTGATTATGCTAACCTTTAGTTGTAAATTCATGTCTGGAGTGAATACTTGCAATAAAGCCCATTTGTCAAGCACAGGCTTAATCAAAGATTATAATTGGCATTAATGAGTCCTCAGTAAAAGAACAGGTTTGGAGTACCAGTTAAAGATTGGTCCATGTCAGTGCATCCATCAGTAATCACCATCTGGAATGGAAGCTGACAGCTGTGCAGGGAATTAGGGGAGTTGCTGCTGGGATACTTTCCTTTTTGATGGGCAGGTGCCCAGAGTCCTCATTATAAATTATGTTTGGATTGAGTGGATGACCTTTTTGGCAAAGCTAGCACTATCATCCTTTAATGTTTTCTTGTGAGAAATCCATTCTGAAGAAAATTTTAAAAGCTTACAAAGAAGAAGCAGAGGGTCAGTTTAAACTCAATTCCAGAACCTTGAATTTGCCAATCAGGATTTTGCAGATATTTTGCATGCACATTTGGAAAGCAAAATCAAGACCGCTTTCTACTTCTTTATCCAAGGATTAATGTCAAAAACATTGATGGGACCATTTTCCCTTTCATTGGATTTTATCTTTTGGATATCATCTGTGTCTTAATTCCATTACATTAAAGAGATGACCTTTTTCTTCTTTGACTTTCATCTTTTCTCCCTTTGGTCACACTTTTATCCATGAGACTAGCGTTAAAGTGGGCCAGCAACTGTTTTCATCTTGGAAAAGACTCTATCCTGTCTTTCTCTGTTGCTCTGGCCCAGCAGTCCCATTTCTGTGTGAACTCAGTGGAGAGTGTAACCTCCTGATGTACTGGAAAACATCTGGATGGAAGGGTGGGTGACCCCAGCCACTCCGACTGCTGGCAGCAAGGTAGGGCAATGGCTACAGAGCTTCCAGCCTAGAGATCCTACTTCTGCCTGAATATGCTGAGGGGCACAGCTTTCTGTTGTGCCAGAAACAGCCAGATGGCAAGGCAAACAACTCCACCCAGCCCCTACCTCTCATAGGCAGAAGGGCCACACTTGCTAGAAATTCCAGCCCAGTGATCCTGCCTCTGCCTGAATCCTGTGGGCAGGCACAACCCTGTGTTCCCCTGAGAAGCACTGAGACAGCAGATAAGGGCTGACTCAGCAAGGATATGGCCTGTCTGCCAACTACAGCCCTTGCCTGAGGAAGTCCCATGGACCAGAACACCCAACAAAAGAAATGCAGACATGGAGACAGTAATCAGAGAGAGCTTGTCCAAGACCCAGCAGCAGACTAGAATTAAAACTAGTTGACTAAACCCACCTTATGCCACAACTGAACTACCAGCAGCACCAAAGAATCTTAATGCAAAAAAAAAAATTCAAAGGACAGAAACTTCACAGATTGAAGGAATGTCAGCACACACAGATGAGAAAGAACTAGCAAGGGAACTCTGGCAACTCAAAAAGCCAGAGTGTCTTCTTACCTCCAAACAACCACAGTAGGTCCTCAGCAATGGTTCTTAGCCAGGATAAAATGGCTGAAATGTCAGAAATATAATTCAGAATATGGATAGGAACAAAGATCACTGACATTTAGGAGGAAGTCAAAACCTAATCCAAGGAATCTAAGAAATATGGTGAAGCAATGTAGAAGATAAAAGATGAAATGGCTGTTTTAATAAAGAATGAAACTGAATAGACAGAGCTGGGAAACTCAACTCGCTTCAAGAATTTCATAGTACCATTGCAAGTGTTAATAGCAGAATTGACCAAGCTGAGGAAATATCTCAGAATTTGAAGACCAGTTCTCCAAAATAACTCAGGTAGACAAAAATAACAAAAAAATATACAGAAGAATGAAAAAAACCTCTGAAAAATATGGGATTATGTAAAGAAACCAAATCTATGACTCATTGGCATTCCTGAAAAAGAGGGAGAGAAATCAAGCAAATTGGAAAACATATTTCAAGATATCATCCACAAAAATTTCTTTATCCTCAAGGAGAGGACAACTCTCAAATCCAGGAAATGCAGAGATACTTATATAGTATCTGTGAGATACTATATAAGAAACCATCCCCAAAACACATCATTATTAGATTCTTCAAGGTCAAAATGGAAAAAAAATTGTTAAAGGTAGCTAGAGAGAAGGGGCAGGTCACCTACAAAGGGAACCCAATCAGGTAAACAGAAGGCCTTTCAGCAGAAACCCTGTCAGCCAGAAGATATTGGGGGCCTATATCCAACATTCTTAAAGAAAGGAAATTTCAACCAAGAATTTTACTTATAGCCAAACTAAACTTCATAAGTGAATGAGAAATAAGATTTTTTTCAGACAAGTGGTTGCTAAGGAAATTCACTACCATAGGACCTGCCTCACAAAAGGTCCTTAAGGGAGGGATAAATATGGAAAGAAAAGACCTTTACCAGCCACCACAAAAACATACTTAAGTATATAGACCATTGACAATCTAAAACAACCACATAATCAAGTATGCATAATAATCAGTTCACAACAAGATGACAGGGTCAAACCCAACATATCAATATTAGCCTTGAATGTAAATAAATGACCCAATTAAAAGGCACAGAGTGGCAAAGAAGCAAGACACAACTGTATGCTGTCTACAGCATACGCATCTCATGTGCAGTGATACCCATAGGCTCAAAGTAAGGGGATGGAGAAAAATCTACCAAGCAAACAGAAAAAAGAAAAAGCAACGGTGGCCATTCTCATTTCAGACAAAACAGACTTTAAATCAACAGTGATCAAAAAAAGACAAATAAAGTTATTACATAATAGAAAGATGTTCAATGAAACAAGAAGACTGAACCATCCTAAACAGATATACACCCAACACAGGAGCACCTAGATTCATAAAGCAAATTCTTAAAGACCTATAAAGAGACTTAAATAACCACATAATAATAGTGGGATATTATTTTATTAATAATTACTTATTTATATTAAAAATAAGTACTTATTAATAAAGCTCTGGACTCTAAGGAGACCGCACATCATTGCTCATTTTGTCACACGTCAGCCTTAAGTACAGTGTTACTCTATACTGTGGAATGCTTTATAAACCCAACCTGAAATACCTGAGTATGTTCATAAAATGTTTTCTTAAATTCAAATGTGTTAAATCACATAACTATTTCTGTTTGAATGAGGCCAGTGTTAGGTCAATATAAGGTAATGATAGGACTACTTGGTGGTGCTGTTTGTTGAGGAACATTCTGTTAACTTTGGAGAGTTTTAGGAAGACATTGAAATAATTCAATGCTATAGTACTCTTATTGCATGGAAATTACTCTTTTCAAGTTAAAGATTGTATCAGCTCTTTTCATGAGTGGAGTAGACATGGCCTTAATAATTATTAATTATTTATTAATAATAATTGCTACATTTATATGCCTAATATGTAGCCTTGTGCTACATAAAGTACATACACGCTCATGTAACTTTTAAAACAATTCTGTAAGGGCAGATGTTACTATCCAGATTTCGCAGATGAGATTCTAAGAGGTTAGCTGTTTATTTTCAGTAACACTGTTAGTAAATGGTAGAAATTGAATTTGAACCAATGATTGCCAGACTCCAAAGCTCATGCTTTTTTTTGCTCTGCCTTTATGCTGAACTCAATTTTCTCAGTGTCTTAGCAGTCATCTCCATGGTAAGATATCTTGGTAGGTCCTTTGAACATAGGTAAATATAGGTATGGGTATATGCATGGTTTGTTGCCTTCGTCTTCACACGGTAAACTGTAAATTTCTAAGATCCTTTTTATATTCTAAACTGATATTTTAAAAACATAGTTAATAAGAGATATCATCAGCAGGGTCATCTTATTATGAGAGGAAATAAAATATAGCTCTTTTCTTCAATCTCTACACACATATACACACAAATATATGGAGAGAAAAAATTCTTAAAAATACTTTTGAATACATTATTTAACCTTTAATATTTACATTAACTAAATTACATATGAGCTTACTGTAATATGTTAGAAGATTGGCTCAAAATTCATCCCATTTATGTTGCAGTTAATTCTATGGTATTTTTACCCATTGTATTTTTAAGTTTCCACTTGCTTATATAAGAAAGTATTTGTTTAGAAAAACAATTTATAGACTTTTTAAAAGAAAAATACCATTAAATGTTATTGTCATAATTTACAACACAATACTGCAGCTAAGTAGTTCATCTTAAAATATTACCAATTATTATAAATCAAGAATATTAAACACTGTCTTTAATGAAAAGACTCATTACATACTAGTTAGCGGTTCTAGCCACGGAACCAGTTTTCATTTCATCATCAATTTTGTTTGGTCTTTAATAGCATCAGTTGAGATATACTTCATGTTTAAGATTAAATAAAAAGAGAGCTTATTCCATCATTTGAGCAGCTCAAATGAACAATGTAGACATTGTGTGATAATTTAATTTGCCCAGTTGATTAGGTCCCACTAATCTCTCCCTGCCCAAAGTGGCATAATGAAAAAGTTCAAGATGATTTATTATTTCATTAAAAATTATATAGATTCACCTATCTACTCCTCTTTCTGACATACCTTGGGACAAGTTTATTCAGGAAACCTACCATTATTGTTATATTAGCTCATATATGTGGTGGATTTTGTTATTGTTGTTGGGATTTTAAAAGTTAAATATGGAAGTAATTCTGCACAGGAGGTGAGAAAGGAAGCAAATGGGTATTTCTCTTGAGGTTGGAAATTAGTAGTGGTTATCTGCCATAATAAATTATACAGATGGGCTGTGGAAATATTTGTTAATGAGAGGAATCAGTGAATTAGCAAAAGCAATTATATGAAAGTAGGGAGGTTGTTTTCAACCAGGAATCCTCTTCTTTTCCCATCTTCTATGGATCCTGAGTATTGTTACCTCATAGCCCCTCTGTCAAGAATGGAAAATAAAAAAATTGTACACCACCAAAATAAAATGTAAACATAGAATGGGGCAACCTTTCTAAATTTTACAAAATATGATTCATATTATGAAAAACACAGTGGACTAGGAATCTGAATCTTGGTTAAGAGGCCTGTTTCTGCTGTATCCTGGCTGTGCCTTCTCAAGGAAAGTCATCGAATAATGTGGGACCTCTGTTATTTCTAAAGGTAAGATGGTAATTACAGCCTCTTAGCAACCGTGTTTGCTAAGATCAAGTGAGTGTTTGGAAAACAGTCTGAAACCACAAAGTACCATCTAAATGAGATGGGTTATGGTGCTGAAGCCAGATTACTTGGCTGCTTTTCCAGGGACTCTAACTTCTGAGTGTTCTTCTTTCCTAACTCTTGGTCAAGAGAAGTACAGATGTTAAATTTTACCGTAACCACTGGAGATGGTAAGAACAAATTAGCAAAGTTAGTGAAAAATCTAGAAAGTTGGAGAAAGACCTCATAAAATCTTTTATGATCATAATTGAGGTGCTTTTCCCCCTTGATATGGTTTGCCTGTGTCCCCACTCAAATATCATCTTGTATTGTAGTTCCCATAGTCCCCATGTGTCATAGGAGGGACACAGTGGGAGTTAACTGAATCATGAGGGCAGTTACCTCCATGCTGTTCTTGTGGTAATGAGTGAGTTCTCATGAGATCTGATAGTTTTACAAGGTGCTTTTCCCCTTTTGCTTGATACTTCTCTTTCCTAACATCATGTGAAGAAGGATATGTTTGCTTCCCCTTCCACTATGATTGTAAGTTCCCTGAGGCCTCCTCAGTCATGCAGTACTGTGAGTCAATTAAACCTGTTTCCTTTACAAATTACCCAGTCTCGGGTGCTTCTTTTCTTTTCTTTTTTTTTTTTCTTTTCTTGAGATGGATTCTAGCTGTCACCCAAGCTGGAGTACAGTGGCACAATCTCAGCTCACTACAACCTCTGACTCTTGGGTTCAAGTGATTCTCCTGCCTCAGCCTCCTAAGTATTTGGGACTACAGGTGCGCATCACCACATCGAGCTGATTTTTTTTGTATTTTTAGTAGAAAAAGGATTTTGCCGTGTTGGCCAGGCTGTTCTCAAACTCCTGGCCTCAAGTAATCCACTCACCTTGGCCTCCCAAAATGCTGGGATTATAGGCATAAGCCACCATGCCCATCCTCAGGTATTTCTTCATAGCAGCATGAGAATGGACTAATACAGTAAATTGATACCACAGAGAGTGGGGTGCTGCTATAAAGATACCTGAAAATGTGGAAGTGACTTTGGAGCTGGGTAGCAGGCAGAGGTTAGAATAGTTTGGAGGGCTCAGAAGAAGATAGGAAAATGTGGGAAAGTTTGGAACTTCCTAAAGTCTTGTTGAATAACTTTGACCAAAATGTTGATAGTGATATGAACAATAAAGTCCAAGCTGAGGTAGTCTCAGATGGAGATGAGAAACTTTCTGGTAACTGGAATAAAGGTGACTCTTGTTATGCTTTAGCAATGAGACTGGCAGAATTTTGTCCCTTCACTAGAGATCTGTGGAACTAGGAACTTGAGAGAGATGATTTAGAGTATCTGGCCGAAGAATTTCTAAGCAGCAAAGCATTCAAGAGGAAGCAGAGCATAAAAGTTTGGAAAAGTTGCAGCCTGAAGATAGGATAGAAAAGAAAAACCTATTTTCTGGAAAGAAATTCAAGCCTGCTGCAGACATTTGCATAAGTAAAGAGAGGCCATATATTAATCAACAAAGCAGTGGGAAAATATCTCCAGGCCATGTCAGAAACCTTCACAGCAGCCCCTCCCATCACAGGCCTAAAGGCCTAGGAGGGAGAAATGGTTTCCTGTACTGGGCTCAGGGGCTGCCTGCTCTGTGCAGCCTTGGGACATGGTGTCCTGTGTCCCAGCTGCTTCAACTTCAGTGATGGCTAAAAAGGGCCAATGCACAGCTCAGGCTGTTGCTTTAGAAAGTGCAAGCCCCAAGCCTTTGTGACTTACATGTTGTGTTGGGCATGAGAGTATACAGAAGTCAAGAACTGAGGTTTGGTAACATCTGCCTAGATTTCAGACGATGCATGGAAATGCCTGGATGTCCAGGCATCAGTTTCCTGCAGGGGTGGGGCCCTCATGGAGAACCTCTGCTAGGGCAGTGCAGAAGGGAAAGGTGGAGTTGGAGCCTCCACATATCATCCGCACTGTGGCATTGCCTAGTGGAGGTGTGAGAAGAAGGTCACCACCCTCCAGACCCCAGAATGGTAAATCCACTGATGGCTTACACCATGCACCTGGAAAAGCCACAGACATTCAATGTCAGCCCATGAAAGCACCTGGGAGGGGGATTGTACCCTGCAAAGCCACAGGGGTGGAGCTGCCCAAGGCCATGAGAGCCCACCTCTTGCACCAGCATGACCTCGATGTGAGACATGGAGTCAAAGGAGATCATTTTGGACCTTTAAGATTTAATGACTGTCCTAATGGATTTTGGACTTGCATGGGGCATGTAACCCCTTTGTTTTGGCCAATTTCCCCTATTTGGAATGGGTACACTAACTCAATGCCTCTACCCATATTTTATCTAGGAAGTAGCTAACTTGCTTTCAATTTTACAGGCTCAAAGGTACAAGGGACCTGTTTTGCCTCTGATGAGACCTGGGACTTGGACTTTTGGGTTAATGCTAGAATGAGCTAGACTTTGGAGGACTGTTGAAAAGGCATGATTGTATTTTGAAATGTGAGGACATGAGATTTGGGAGGGGAAATGGGTAGAATAATATGGTTTGGCTGTATCCCCACCCAAATCTCATCTTGAATTATAGTTCCCATATTTGCCGCATATTGTGGGAGGGACCTAGTGGGAAGTAATTGAATCATGGGGGTTGTTCCCTCCAAGCTGTTCTTGTGATAATGAGTGAGTTCTCACGAGATCTGATGGTTTTATAAGGGGCTTCTCCTTCTTTGCTTGGCAATTCTCCTGCCTGTCACCATGTGAAGAAGGATGTGTTTGCTTTCCCTTCTGCCATGATTGTAAGTTTCTTGAGGCCTCCTCAACCATGTGGAACTGTGAGTCAAGTAAACCTCTTTCCTTTATAAATTACCCAGTCTTGGGTATTTCTTCCTAGCAGTAACAGACTAATACACCCCTCCCAGAGAATCTGAGTGAATGAAACTTTTGGCTCTGAAATCAGACAGGCCAGAGTTTGAATCCTAGCTCTGCCGCTTACTGGCTTTGTGAGCTTGGGAAATTCACTTTATCTTTTGGCTTCAATTTCCTCTTTTGTAAATTGTGGTATATTCCACCTACTCTCTGTGTTGTTAGAGTTAAATTACCTAAATATCCCAAATATTTACCCCATTGACTGGTTTGTATCAAGTGCTCAATAATTTTCTGCTACTATCATTACACAGAATATGTCCTTATCATGATCAATAAGTATATTCTAGGACCAAATCTCACAAGCCAGGATGCTCCCTTTCAGGAAATTCTCAACCTAGACCTGGAAGCCTGCAGGCTTCTCCTAGTCTGAGCTGCTGCCACATATTCAAATTTTTGCCTGCCTTCCTGGAGCACAGGAATCTCACATATAGGAGTCCAGCCCCAGAATCATCTCAACTCTGTGCTAGTGGTCCCCTCAACTCTGATTCATTGTGAGTATGGCAGTTTGCCATAAATTTTGTGTGCTGTATATATATGTGTGTGGACATGTATATTTATGTAAGAGAAATCACATATGAAAAATTAGGGTGAATCATGAGTGGAGGCTCCTCAAAAGAAGAAGAAATGAGTGAATACACTTATTTTCCATTCTCTGTGGCTGGGCTTCATAGTACCCTCAATCAACTCTCAACCTGTCTTTTTGATCTCACCACAGGCTAGCTATCTTCCTGTTCACTATCACACTGACACTACCTCCTAGTTTTCCCTAAACTTTGTGTGATTTTGAAACTTGGAGCCCTATGCCTTTCTTGCCTCTTACCTGCCTAATGAATTCCCACTCATCCTTTAAGACCCAGGCCAAATACCACTCTTTGGTGAAATCTTTACTCATTTCATCTAGACTGATAGTCTATGCCTCATTTATGTTTTCTGGCATTGAATAAATAACAAAATAATATTAAGTGTTAAAGACTATCATGATTGAGAAACTACCACATGCTAAGGAGTCTTCAGGCTTTATCTTATCTGATGCACTTATAAACATGTCCATTTTACAGATGACAAGAGTAAAATTCAGAAGATTTAAATAATTTGTCCAAGGTTACAAAAATAGTAAGCAGAGTTTAATGTGTGTCTAAAGCTTGTGCTTTTACCTACCAGGGCACTATTTATTTTATGGCATGGTTAACCCTCCAATAAGCTGAAATTCCTCATTTTTATTCCTCTTGTGAGCTCTCTTTGGCACATTATAGGAGCTTAATAATTGTTTACTGAATAAATATTGATGTAAATCCTAAATAACTATTTATCAAGTGAATGAAGGCTAAGCAGTGGTTTTTAAATTTAGATGATTTGATATGTAGTATTCCTTATTACTGTGGTACATTAATGGCCCTGTGATTTCATGTTAGATTATTCTTTCTTCATGTGTTTACTTATCAGAAAGAACATATTCAGAAATTGTTATAGGTCCCATGGATTTTAGTCTTCAATGTATGCTATTATATAATGCATAATATAAAGTTAACTATAGAGAATTCTTTTTAGTTTCTCTACTTCTTTAATTGAAGGTGGTTGTATATGTGGAATAGGAAGATAATATGTTTTTGTCCTTTGAGATTTGTTGTATAAGTGTCTCTTCATGGTTTCAAGAAGCAATTATCCTGCTAGGCACAGGATTTGCAAAAAAAAAAAAAAATGAAGTCATATAATTATGAGTGATTTCCGCCTCTGTGTACCTCCACTAGGAGGTATACTTGGGATTTGATTGTCGAATTTGGACTTTAAAGTTTACTTCAAATGGGAACCAATCATAATCCCAAAAGACACAATTCTCGCAGCCATAATGGCAAATATTGAAATCTCAAAAGAACAAAGTCCCAAAAATATAATTCTGAAAAAAACTATTAAAAATTCTTTAGAAGACGTTTACTTACATTTCTAAAAGGGAGTTTATTTGAGAAACATATAAAAACAGAACTGAACACTTCATAGGGTATTTGCACAATAAAATAGGCAATAATAGCTTATGTATTTTTGCAAGCACTCAAGTATACTAACAACAGTTGCATGGGTATAAGAATTATGAGCAGATAAACCAAATTCACAAAGAAATAGGTCAAAAAAGGACATGTATAAATACATATATCACTATGTTTGGTAATTGTGTGTACCCAGATTTACAACTGCAGTCATCTGAAATTCTATGACAAAAAACCTAAACCTTTTGAGATCTATCAAAAATTGCAGTGGATCAACACTGCATATATAGTCACCCAAAAAGCCAAGATCTCAAGAAATTTTATCTTTTATAAATGCAGATGTACAATGACATCTCTCCATTTGTTGAAAAATTTCAACATTTTAACATATACATACAAGGCTTACACACAAAATCAACATTATGATAATGCCTTTTCATGGAGTCAAATTTTCTAGAAATGCATGAACAAACTAGAACTCTCTAAATGTCTCTACACAATTATACCATTATTGGAAAGGATGCAAAGATAAACTATGTAGAATAGTGAATTGTAAAAAAAAAAAAAAGTCTGAAATTTATAAGAGAAAAACATCCAATACCCTCTTGTCTTAACGTATTTGTACAATTAAGAATTTATTGCATTAATTTAAGTGAGAGACAATGGTAGTTAGGTATAGAATGGATCTGTTGTTGATGACTGTAATGGTACTGGGGGTGGGAGAAATTGAAGGATTTGATCATTATATTTAAGAGGTAAATGGACAGATTTGGTTATAGCATAGAAAAAGGGACTATAAGGTTGGTTCCAATATTCCTTGCTTGCTACTTGGATTGGTCATGATTCTATTCTCTCAGACTGGGAACAAAGGAAGAGTCCAGAGTTAGAGGCGAATATTGTGGTTTTATTCTTAGACTCACTGATTATGTTTTGATGGGCTTCTGCATAAGGGAAATAGTAGGGCAATGGCAAAATGTGATAGGAAGATTTCAATCACATTCACTAATCTGTTTATCATTATTGACAATGTTTTTATTTCTCTTGTTTGTTGCCACTTAACTTTTCTGATGTCTTTAACTGATCATGGATTCCTTGCTGACATAGAGGACCTCAGGATAAATTGCCTGTTTACTGCCTCTTAATGTTCTAAGACCTTGTTCTTTAGAAGATGTTACTGCCTGCCTGTTCAGGTTCTTTTTTTTTTTCTGCTAAAAATACACAGTAACTCTGACCTAAAACATGGGAACCATTTGAATCAAAATAGTAAAGCGTCTTTCCCTCAATAGTTCTGCTAGGAGTAAACTTTGTCTTTTTAAAAAATAGACTTTCAGTTTTAGAAATTTTAGATTTTCAAAAATACTGAGGAGAGTGCAGAGAGTTTCAGTGTATCCCAACAAATAGTTACCCCTATTATTGACATCTTATCATATAGAATATTTTCTAGAATCCTTTCAAACAGAGGTGGTATTATTTACTCAAAGGGGGTAAAAACTGCTAGTAAGAGGCAGGAAAGAATGAACCCTCAACCAACTCACTGCTCTGAAACTCCAAAACTCAAAAACTGTAGCACAAATAGCTAAAAATAGAAAAAAGAAAACTCCATGGATAATAAAATAGCCACCACAAACCCTTATTAAAACTCCAGAATCTTTGTGAGATACAGTGAAATTTGAATAAAATCCAAAGAGGAAACCCAAGTTGATAGTATCTGCCCTATTTTTGAGGAAACAGCAATTTTCAAGAATAGCCTCTGAAAGGCCATATAAATGCTGCACTCGAGATGACTACTAATGTGAGTGAACTGGAAAGATGTATTCCCCTTGAGGCTCATTTCCTCACTACAAAGCTTTCAAAGAGGTGGGAATAAAAGATCATATGGCAGTACCATTTTTATTTTTTCCTACTCAGCTTCCTAAATTGAAGTGGCAGCTTGAAGGCCAGGCTTGGCCATAGACACAGATCTAGCTTCGCCACCACTGGGCGATATTAGCTGAGCAGAAATAAACAGGCACTGACCTTCTGAGCAGAAGTTTCTTATATGTAGAACTTTGTGGTCTTACCCCATGTCTACCCAGGGAGATCTGTTGTTTAAAAAGGAGAAGAAGGAAAACTTCTCTTTTCCTCACAGGACCGGCTATTTCCCCTTCTGGTACATACATGGAAGCTTTAACACTCTAAAATCAGATGAAGGGGGAACACTGATCATATCCACTTCAAAGAATGTAGACATATTACTTTATCCAGATCAAGCAGTGTTTAAGACCATAGTCTAGGATGCTCACAATTAATTTGTTTGCTTTTAATTTCATCTCTGTTAGGCCTAAAATGGATGTTCTTCCTTTCTGGCATGTAAAGATAAGCAGAGTTCACACATAGGAAGTGCAAGTCCAGAGGAATTATCAATGCTTTGAGACTAAAATCAGCTTCTTTCTCCCTTGACAGACTAAAACATATCACCTGTCCAGAATTGAGAGTATAGTGTTCTCTTGAAAAGGACCAGATGGTTTTGTCAATAATTTACTCTGACAGTGTAGAAATAGCTGGGCTCTAGGAAGAGATCCAGGTTTCTGATGCTCATTTTGCAATTATAGCCCTTCTAAATCTTATTCTTAGCTGCTATTAGTTTTAAAGCCCCTAAAATGGAACAGGCCTGTTAGGCTATCTTTAGTCAATAATTCCTTTCCCATTCTAAAACAATTTAATGCATTATCTTGGGCCAAGAATAGGAGAAGGGATAGTATTTTCCTTAAATGATGTTGCTAATGCAATGGGCAATGTTAGTGAACCTGCTCCTCAAACTGTCTCTTGAGAAGAAGCTGTCAGTGCTGTCAATCTTACACATCTTAGCGACCAAATAGATATGAGATTAAGATCACCAAATGCTGACTGTTTGCAATTCAAATGTGAGCTTTACTTTCTCTGAGTCTTTTGTGGAATCCTGAGTTTTTATATTTAGAGGAATTATTAATATTAACACTGTAAAATTAACTCATAGAATGTTAGTGCTGGGGGTACTTTAAGAATACCTAACTCAATCCCTTTGCTTCACAGATGAATAAACATAATTTCAGAGGCTGAGTAATTTGCCCTAGGTCACAGACTGGTGAGAAGCAGAAAGGAGACTAGAGTGAGAACTTTTAGAGAAACGATATTTAACTTTCTCTGTTTTGTCACTGTTTACACAAGCCTAGGACGAGCAGACTCTTAGCTGTTCTGCAATTTGCCATAATGCTCATTTGTGGCTGGGACTCAGTTTATGTATCTGAAAGTTCGGATAAAAATGCCTGCCCCCACAGTGTATTTGTGATGCAAGTGAGAAGTGTGTAAAATGGCTAAATGTGTACGTGTATGTGTATGTGTGGGGTGGGGTTGGGGCGGTGCAGGGTGGTGGTGGTTGCAATTTTGCAGCTGCATCAATCTTGAAGTTTCACAAGTCAAATACTCTAATAGCCCAGCATTCAGCAATTATTTTCAGATTATGTTAATGTGTTTTTTTCCTTCAAAGCACTTCACTTGTAGATATTGCAATCTGTTTACATGCGATGCTGAAATGAAAAGGTTATTATTAGCTTGGAAGTAAGCAATGCCAACTATAGAGTGTTTTCTTTTACTTGGATATTATAAGTTAAGATGATGAGAAAGACTTGCTGTGGGAGCACAGAATTTTCCGTCTTTCTGCCATCCTGAGTTTATTCTCAGCTTGTTCACTCTTCTTGCAGGATTTCTAGAGAGGGAGGAACATTTTGAGTTTGTGGGCTTCAAGAGTTTGATTCCAATTATAGGTCAGTTTGGAGTCTCTTGTGTCAAGGCATCAGGTGCCTCAATAAATGAGTCTGTGGTCATGAATCAGTAGACTAGCAAACAGAAAGACAAGAGCATGTCTTTATCTACTTCCTTGAGCTTGAAGAGAGGGGCTGTCCTATTCCCCTTTATATCTCCAGGGCTTAGTGAGAATGGAATAAGTACATTTTGAAATACAAAGACTGATATTTCTTTGCTTATACCTGAAAGTGGATAAGTAAAAATTTAAATGTCAAAACAAAACAGAAAAGTGCTGGAGTAAAATATTGGTGAGTATTTGTTTAAATTTGAAGTAACATCATAGGCAGAAACCACATGTAAAATTTCGATAGTTTTCATCAGTTAAAAATAAAGAATTTTTGTATAAAAAGTCCAATATGAAGTTTAAAAGGAGACTCTAACTTGAGAATGAGATTTGGAATTGCACAGCACAGGTAAATCCTCATTATCAAGAATCCTTAAAAATCAGTAAAAGGTAATGATTATTCATCCCAATAGAAAAAGAATGAAATAAGGACAAACAGGCAATTCACTAAGGAGGAAGTATAAGTGCTTAATAAATATGAAAACATGTTAAATATTATCAGTAAGAAAACTTGCATATTGGAGAACAACGATGAAGTACTATTTGTAACTATTTAACTGGCATAGATTTTGAGAACATGGTAATACTCAGCTTGGCAGGAGCATCACTCTCATGCACTACAAGTAGGACTCTGTATGGGTAAGAACATTTTACATTATGTATACAGTCTCATAAAATCAGGTCTGTTTTTTGATCCAACTATTATACTTTTAAGAAATATATGGAAGAGTATGCAAAGTTATATAGGCAAAATGTTTACTTAAGCATGGTTTATACTATAAAAAAAGTTAAAAACAGCCTAAATGTTCCAAAACAGGAGACTTATTCAATAACTTATGATATATAATATTAGAATCTTCCAATTATGATATATTAACATAAATAATTTGGTTTTTGTCCTTTATTCTGTTGATGAGATGTATTGCATTTATCAGTTTGCATATGTCTACCACCCTTGCATTCCTGTGATGAATCCCATTTGTTCATGATGTGTTATCTTTCTGATAACTGTTGGATTCAGTTTGCTATTATTTTGTTGACGATTTTTGCTTTATGTTCATCAGGGATATTGGCCTATAATGTATTGTTGTTATTGTTGTGTCCTTGTCTTATTTTGGTATAATGGTTATGCTGGCCTTGCAGAATGAGTGAAGGAGAATACTTTCCTCTTAAATTTTTTAGAATAATTTCAGGAGATTTGGTATTAGTTCTTTGTATGTGTGGTGGAATTGAGCTGTGAGTCCCTCTGGTCCTGGGATTTTCCTTCTTGAGAGACTTTTTACTGATTCAGTCCTGCTACTCATTATGTCTATTTAGGTTTTCTATTTCTACCTGATTCAATCTTGGTATGTTGTATGTTTCCAGGAATTTATCCATTCCACCTAGGTTTTCAGTTTTTTCAGCATATAGCTGTTTATAATAGTCTCTGATTATTTGTATTTCTATGGTATCAACTGTATTGCTTCCTTTGTCATTTCTGATTTTGCTTATTTGGATGTTCTCTTTTTTCTTGGTTCATCTACATAGTGGTTTATCAATTTTGTTTATCTTTTGAAAGAACTATTTTTTCATTTCATTTATTCTTTCTATTGGTTTTTGGTCTCTGTTTCATTTAGTTTTGCTCTTATATTTATTATTTCTTTTCTTCTGCTAATTTTGGGTATGGTTTTATCTTGTTTTTCTAATTCCTTGAAGTACATTGTTTAAACTGTTAATTTGTAATCTTTCTAATATTTTACTTAGGCATTTTTTGCTATAAATTTCCCTCTTAGTACTACTTTTGTTGTATCTCACATGTTTTGATACATTGTGTTTTCATTTTCATTTGTTTTAATAAACTTTTTGTTTTAATTTTAATTTCTTTGTTGACTCAATGGTTATTGAGGAGCATGTTGTTTAATTCTCATATATTTGTACAGTTTCTAAAATTCCTCCTGGTATTGATTTATAGCTTTATTCCATTGTGTTCTGAGAAAATACTTGATGTAATATTGGTTTTTAAAAATTTGTTGAGACTTGTTTTGTGGCCTATAACACGTGGTCTATCTTGGAGAACATTCAATGTGCCAATAAAAAGAATATATACTCTGCAGTCATTGGATAGAATGATCTGTATATGTCTTGTAAGTTCATTTGGTCTGAATTACAGTTTAATTCCAACATTTCTTTATTAATTTTTTGTCTAGATGATCTGTCTAACGTTGAAAGTAGGCTGTTAAAATCCCCCACTATGATTGTATTGCAGTCTATCTAGTGTTTTAAATATATTAATATTTGTTTTATAAATCTGGGTATTCTAGTGTTGGATGCATATATATTAAAAATTGTTTTATTCTTTTTCTGGATTGATCCCTTTATCATTATAGTACTTTCTTTGTCTTTTTCTACTGTTTTTGACTTAAAGTTGGTTTTATCTGATACAAATATAGCTACTCTTGCTCACTTTTGGTATTCATTTGCATGGAATATCTTTTTCTGTTTCTTTACTTTCAGTCTATATGTATCTTTATTGGTAAAATAAGTTTCTTGTAAGCAGCATATAGCTAAATCTTGTTTTTAAAAAATTTATCCAACCACGTTTTATATATATTCAGTGGCTAATTTAATCTATTTACATTCAAGATTATTATTGACATATGAGACTGTGTTTTGTTACATTTTTAATTGTTTACTGGTTGTTTCATATATTCTTTGTTTCTCTCCTTTCTCTTGTTTATAACTGTGGTTTGGTGGATTTCTGTAGTGTTATCATTTGAATCAATTCTCTTCTGCCTTTGTGTGATTGCTTCACCAGAGTGTTACATTTTCATGTGTTTTCATGACAGTAAATGTCATCCTTTTGCTTCTAGGCTTTGGTCTCTTTTGAACATTTCTTGTCGGGAAGATCTAGTGGTAATGAATTTCCTCAAGATGTGTCTATCTTGAAAGACTATTTCTTCTGCATTTATGAAGGATAATTTTGCTGAATGTAGTATTCTTGACTGGTAGTTTATTCTTTCAGCACTTTGAATATATTATCTCATTCTCTTCTGCTTATAAGGTTTCTGCTGAGAAATCTGCTATTAATCAGAATGGAATTTCCTTTGTAGGTGACTAGGCACTTTTCTCTTGCTGTTTTTAGGATTCACTCTTTATCTTTGACCTTAGAGAGTCTGACTACAATGTGCTGTAGAGAAGATCTTTTGGCATTTTATCTGCGTGGGGATTGCTGAGCCTCCTGTATGGAAAAGTCTAAATCTCTTGCTAGACTTGGGAAATTTTTATCAAATAATTTGTTAAATAAATGTTCTAATCTTTTCATTTTCTCTTTGACCACAGCAATACTGATAATTCAAATATTTGGTTGCATTATGTTGTCCCAAATGTCACAAATGCTTTGCTCATTCTTTTTTTTTTTTTTCTAAAAATTTGTCTAAATTGTGTTTTTCAAAAAAGCTGTCTTCAAATTCTTTCTTAGCTTGATTTTATGTATTGTTGAAGCCTTTACATTTATTTTGTACTTCCCTCAATGAATTATCCAGTATCAGAATTTCTACCTGGTTGTTTTAAAAAAATCTCTCTCTCTCTCTTTTTTGAGATGGAGTCTCATTCTGTTGCCCAGGTTGGAGTGCAGTGGCTCAATCTTAGCTCACTGCAATCTAGGTTCAGGCAATTCTCATCCCTCAGCCTCCTGAGTAGCTGATATTACAGAAAACAAATCCATCTCTTTAGTAAATTTCTCATTCATGTACTGAATTGTTTTTCTGACTTTTTTGTATTTTTTTTTTCAGAATTCTCTTGTATCTCACCAAGCTTCTTTAAAATTAATATTTTGAAGTATTAATCTGAGATTTCAAAAATATCTTTTTGATTGAGATCTATTGCTAGAGAATTATTGTATTTCTCTGGGGATGTCATTTTTTTTGCCTTTTCTTGTTTTCTGTGTCCTTATACTGATATTTGCACATCTGGTATAACAGTCATTTCTTCCAATTTTTTGGATTTCTTTTCATAGTGGAGTACTTTTCCCTGAAGATGTATATATATTGTTGGTTAGGTAGGGTGCTTTTGTTTTGATTTTAGCTGCCTGCAGTAATGTGATCTCTGTATGATTTCTTTAGCTGTCAACAGCCTCAGTGTTATCTGTGATTTCCTTTGTGATTTAGGATGCTGTTATCAGGGGAGGCTGTGATGAAGTTTTGCTGGGGACTAGGATGCTGGTAGGCCAGTCTTTGAGCCCTAGTGGTGGCAGTGTTAAACACAGCATGCCTGTTCTTGGGCCCCAGCTTACACTGGCACCAGTGTGAGTGGATATAGGAAGGATATATATATATATATATTTAGGCAGGGTCTCATTCTGTCACCCAGGCTGGAGTGCAATGATGAAAGCTCACTGCGTCATCTGCATCCCAGGCTCAAGTGATCCTCCTACCTCTGCCTCCTGGGTAGCTGGAATACAGGCACATGCCACCACACCCAGCTAATTTTTGTAAGTTTTGTAGAGATGGGGTTTCACCATGTTGTTTAGACTGATCTTGAACTCCTGGGCTCAAGTGATCTGCCCACCACGGCCTCCCAAAGTGCTGGGATTACAGGCATGAGCCACTACGCCCAGCCTGAAAGCCTGATTCCTAGGCCTTCAGGTGGCTTGCATGGGTGCTGGTCATGGCAGTGGTGGGCTAGGCATGTGGACATGTCCTTGAGCCACTGGGCAGCTGGTGTGATGTGGGTGATGGCAGTAGGAGTCTTGGCACAACCTACTGGAACCCATGCAGTCCATGCTATGTTGGTGGTGACTATGACAGGTTGGGCAGGCCAGTACTTATGGGTTTTAGCTGTGGTGGTAGTGGCAGGTTGAGTCAGCTAGACCTCAGACCACAACAGGAGGGATCAGGTGCCAATGGTGGTAGACTTAGCTGGGTAATTTTAGGTTCATGGGTTGGATGCTTGAGTATTTGGGGGATGGGACTAGGCTGATAAACTTGTCCTCAGGCCCCTTGGTAGCACATTCACGTGCTGGCTGTTGTAGGAAGAGGTGGAGTGGTCCCAAGGTCACTGGTGGAATGCTCAGGTGTGTGCTCCTCTCAGCTAGATCAACATAGGCAGGTAGTTGTGGGGAGTGAAGTTTGCTCACACTGTGGTCTCAGAGCAGTACACAGCAGCAGCAGTAAGATTTGTCCTTGCATATGTGGGAGTGTCTAGCCTCATCTCTTCCTTTATGACCCTGTGGCAACAGCAACAGTTTTAGCCATGCCTTGGGGCAGCATAGAGATCTTTGGAGGCTAGGCTCTCAGAATGGTGCCAGTTGAGGGCTTGCCTTTGGGTAGGGTAAAACCCCTCTCAGCTGGAGCAGCATGAGCAGATAGTTGTGGGAAGTGCAGTTTTCTTGTGCTTTGGTCCCATAGAGCCTACATTGGCAGCAGTGGGATTTTTTTTCTTAGAGTGCTTGGGAATGCCCAGCTTCTTATCTTCCTTCTCGGCCCTACAGGAACAATGTCATTCCAGGCCCAGGGCAGAAGACACATATTTGTAGACTAGGCTCTTGGAATGCCACTAAGATGCAGCTGCTCTGGGCTCAGATATCTGTGGGGCTGTGTTAGTTCCGTATCTGGAGCAATGTCTCTGTGCAACCTCTAGGCAGCTTCATATGTTAATCTTGAGGCTTGTGTGGGTCAAGGGGTTCTCTCATAGCTAAGATTATAAAAAACCATGGTGGGAATGTGAAGCCCTAGAGATTCCTCTCTTACCCTTTTCTCATGTCTGGAAGCCTCTCCAAGCTCCCAGCCAATCCTGGCTGAGCAAGCTGTCTCACTTCTCTTTCCTTACTGGCTTTCAGTGCTGTCACTTCTCTGTTGAATCCCACTGTTCTCTCTCAGAAAATTTCCTTGCAGTGTGAATATCTACTTACTACTTTGATTTGGCTATGTGTCAGAGGCATGTACTGGCTGCATCTAGTCAGCCATCTTGCCTCCAGTCTGCTAGTCAATTCTTAAGTTCTGTAGTTCACTTTAAATTGCCTCTTCTACTCCATACACATTTTAGGAGATAATGAGCAGCTATAATCCAACCTGTTTAAAACCTTATAAAAATTGGACTATTTTAATAATATGAACCACTCACTTGAAATATGTAGGTAATTATGACTAAAATTAGTATCTACTTCAATTCCACGCAGTAAGGCTTGATTTAGTTGATTATTTACATCAACACCTTGATTCACATATACTGCCATTAAAAGATGAACACAATGGCATAGAGAATAGTATGTAGGCATTGGAGCCAGACAAGTGTCAGTTAAAATCCCATAACCATGGATTAATTGCTGTGTGATGTTGGGCTAGTGTTTCAACTATTTTGAGAATAATTCTTACTATGATTGAAAATCAAATAGCATGTGGTAGGAATTGTAACTGTCACAGAATAAAGACTCAAAAAGTGGTAGCAACTGTTTACTCAATATATATAGGGCAAGATCTTTAAAAAAATATATCTACCTATGACAGGTGATGCCATATTAAATATCAAAGTTTCTCAGGCAAATTTACTTCAAGCTTATGTCAAATGTTATTAACTTCCTAATAGGTAAAACAGTAATTTGTCAGAAATGGGTCACAGGAGTATAAAAACCAATAGATCATATGTCTAATGAACTTGCATGCATCTATGTGCATGTGATTGTGTGTGCATGCAGAAGTGTGATTTATTTTTTTTTAAATGTTTCATTTCACAAGGTCAATAAAAATATAATATCTCTACGAGTACCTACAAGGAAGTATGTTGCAAGATGGTCCAAGTGCACACACTGCAAGTCAGAGATGCAAACATTACATCCAGGAAGCAAATAAGAGTGTATCTGTGCCTGAAACAAGGATACTAAGGTCATCCACAACAGTGGTGTCTAATGGGGTACGCTAATATGAAGGAGTGAAGTAGCATCAACAGAGAGTAAAACAGACTGACTGCAGCATGTTCTTCATATTTGTCACTATTTTTTAATATGTTACTTCAGATTTCAATGTAAAATTTTGAATAAAAGGAATAATTATATACATGTTTTATTTATTTTTGAAACAGATGTTCTCCCTTTTTGAAGAATAAATTACATTTTATTTTCCTCCAGTCTTATTGAGATATAATTGACAAATAAAATTAAATAAATCTAAAGTGTATAATATTTTGATTTGTGTATACTATATGAGGACAGGATTTTAGAAGCTTCCATGTTGGTGAACAAGAACACATCCATGTGTTGGGAGGGTGGCACATCTTAACTTCATAGGGACAGAAGCTCGTGTGCTTGATACCCTTCCAGACCTTGCCATTATACACACACACACACACACACACACTCTCCATGCATCTATTCCCTCTGGCTGTTCATCTGTATCCTTTGAAGTAGCCTTTATAATAAGCTAGTGAATGTGTTTACCTGACTTCTATGAGCCACTCTAGCAAATCAGATGGACCTAAGGAGCAAGTCTTGGGAACCACAATTTATAGCTGGTAGGTCAGAAGCACAAGTTATAACCTGAAACTTGTGAATGGAATCTGAAGTAGGGGAAGTCTAGTGGGATTGAGTCCTTAACCTGTAGGATCTGACACTATCTTCAGGTAGATAGTGTCAGAACTGAATTTAATTATTACAGGACACCCAGCTGGTGTTTGCTGAAAAATTGGTTGGTTTGTGTGTGTGGAGGTGTCTTCTTTTTTTCTTGGTTAGTCTAGCTAGAGGTTTGACAATATTGCCTACCTTTTCAAAAACCATCTCAGTTTTGTTGATCTTTTCTATTGTGTTTTGTCTTAATGTCATTTATTTCTGCTCTAATCTTTACTATTTTCTTCATTCTGCTTCTTTTTAGCTTAGTTTGTTATTCTTTTTTAGTTTCTTAAGGTGTTATGCTAGGTTATTTGAGCTCTTTCTTCCTTACATAGGCATTGGTTGGTTTAAACTTGCCTCTTAAACTGCTTTTGCTATATCCCATAGGTTTTGGTAGTTGGGTCTCCATTTATGTTTGTCTCAAGGTATTTTTAAATTTTTCCCTTTTTGTTTCTTCTATGACTCAAATAGTCATTCAAGAATGTGTTGTTGAATTTTCACATTTTTGAATTTTTCTGTTTCAAGGAAATAAGTTTTCAGTAACTGATAAACACAATACTTTTTTAGTAACTGACATTAAAGGAATGGAGATCTATGAAGTGCCTGACAAAGACTTTCAAAATAATTATTTTAAATAAACAATCAGCTGAAAGAGAACACAACTAGACAACTCAATAATACCAGGAAAAACAATACATAAAAAAATTAGAAGTTAAAGAGACATAAATGATTAAAAAGAACTAAACAGAAGAAACTGAATAATGCAATGAGTGACATAAAAATGCAAGAGAAAGCTTCAACATCAGACTCAAGCAGAGGAAAGAAAAAAATCTGTTAACTCAAAAATAAGTCATTTGAAATTATTCAGTGAGAGGAGAAAAAAGAAAAGAATGAAGGAAAGTGAAGAAAATTCATGGAATTTATAGGGCACCATCATGTGGATCGATACACAATTAGAAACTCATGGTATAAGAAAGAAAGATAAAGGAGATAAAAGCTTATTTAAAAAATAATAGACAAAATCTTCACAAATATTGGGAAGGATAGAATGTCCAGGTTTACATAGCTCAAAAGTCCCCAACCCACGAACATAACACCAAGATACATTATAACCAAAATTTCCAAAGACAAAGAGAATTTTGAAAGCAGGAAGAGTAAAGCAACTTGTGACACACGAAGACATTTTTATGACATTATCAGCATATTTCTTAGTAGAAACTGCACTCCAATAAAGAGTGAACTGATATAACCAAGGTGGTGAAAAAAAACCTGACAAGAATACTATGCTTGACAAAGCTGTTCTTCAGAAATGGAGGAAAGATAAAGATTTCCTCAAAAAGAAATGCTGAGGAAGTTTGACATCACTAAAACTTTCTTACAAAAAATGCTGAGGAAGTTCTTCAAGTTGTAATAAAAGATGCTAATTATTGTAAAAACCTATGGGAGTATTAAGTTCACTGCTAGAAATATATAGTCATACTCAGAATAATCATCAGGATATTGTAATTGTGTAATGATATTGCAAGGATGGTGTGTAAACCACTTTTAACTATAGTATACAAGTTAAAAGACAAATGTATTTTTAAAAGACTATAGCAACAATAATATATTGATACACAGTATAAATAGATGTAAATTGTGACATTAATAACAAAATGTTTGGGAGGGGGAGAATTAAAAGTGTAGAGTGTTTTATGTGATGAAAAAGAAGCTTATTTTCTACTTAAAACATATATATATATATAAAAAATATGTTTTATGTAAGCCTCACGGTAACCAAAAAATAATTTTTTAGTAGCTGGTAAGATGGTCAAATAGGAACAGCTCCTGTCTGCAGCTCCCAGCAAGATCAACACGGAAGTGGGTGATTTCTGCATTTCCAACTGAGGGGCCCAGCTCTTCTCATTGGTACTGCTTAGATAGTGGATGCAGCCCATAGAGGGTGAGCCGAAGCAGGGTAGGGTGTTGGTTCACCCAGGAAGCACAAGGGGTTGGGGAACTCCCTCCCCTAGCCAAGGGAAGTCATGAAGGACTGTGCTATGAGGAAGGGTGCATTCCAGCCCAGATACTACACTTTTCCCATGGTGCTTGCAACCCATAGACCAGGAGATTCCCTTGGATGCCTATACCACCAGGGCCCTGGGTTTCAAGTACAAACCTGGGCAGCCGTTTGGGCAGACACTGAGCTAGCTGCAGGAGTTTTTTAGTTTTTTTTTAATACTCCAGGGGCACCTGGAACATCAGCGAGACAGAACTGATCACTCTCCTAAAAAGGGGACTGAAGCCAGGGAGCCAAGTGGTCTAGCTCAGTGGATCCCAACACCATGGAGATCAGCAAGCTAAGATCCACTGACTTGAAATTCTCGCTGCTAGCAAAGAAGTCTGAAGTAGACCTGGGATGCTTGAGCTTGGTGGGAAAAGTGTTGTCCAACATTACTGAGGCTTGAGTAGGCGGTTTTCCCCTCTCAGTGTAAACAAAGCCACTGGGAAGTTTGAACTGGGAGGAGCCCACTGCAGGTTGGCAAAGCTGTTGTAGCCAGATGGCCTCTCTAGATTCCTCCTCTCTTGGCAGGGAATCTCTGAAAGAAAGGCAACAGCCCCAGTCAGGGGCTTACAGATAAAACTCCCATCTCTCAGGGACAGAGCACCTGGGGGAGGGGGTAGCTGTGGGCACAGCTTCAGCAGACTTAAACATTCCTGCCTGCTGGCTCTGAAGAGAGCAGTGGATCTCCCAGCATAGCACTCATGCTCTGCTAAGGGACAGACTGCCTCCTCAAGTAGGTCCCTGACCTCCATGCCTCCTGACTGGGAGACACCTCCCAGCAGGAGTTGACAGATACCTCATACAGGAGAGCTCCAGCTGGCATCTGGCAGGTGCCCCTCTGGGATGAAGTTTCAAGAGGAAGAAACAGGCAGCAATCTTTGCTGTTCTACAGCCTCTCCTGGTGATACCCAGGCAAACAGTGTCTGAAGTGGACCTCCAGCAAACTCCAGCAGACCTGCAGCAGATGGCGCTTGACTGTTAGAAGGAAAACTAACAAACAGAAAGGAATAGCATCAAATCAACAAAAAGGATATCCATACAAAAACCTCATCTTAAGATCACCAACATCAAAGACCAAAGGTAGATAAATCCATGAAGATGAGGATAAACCAGTGCAAAAAGGCTGAAAATGCCAAAACCAGATTGACTCTTCTCCTTCAAAGGATTACGACTCCTTGCCAGCAAGGGAACAAAACTGGATGGAGAATGAGTTTGATGAATTGGCAGAAGTAGGCTTCAGAATGTGGGTAATAACAAACATCTCTGAGCTAAAAAAGCATGTTCTAACCCAATGCAAGGAAGCTAAGAGCCTTGCAAAAAGGTTAGAAGAATTGCTAACTAGAATAACCAGTTTAGAGAAGAACATAAATGACCTGATGTAGCTGAATAACATAGCACAAGAAGTTCGTGAAGCATACACAAGTATAAATAGCCGAATCAATCAAGCAGAAGAAAAGATATCAGAGATTGAAGATCAACTTAATGAAATAAAGTGTGAAGACAAGATTAGAGAAAAAAGAATGAAAAGGAATGAACAAAACCTCCTGGAAATATGGGACTATGGGAAAAGACCAAATTAACGTTTGATTGGTGTACCTGAAAGTGACGGGAAGAATGGAAACAATTTGGAAAGTGCTCTTCAGCATATTATCCAGGAGAACTTTCCCAACCTAGCCAGACAGACCAACATTCAAATTCAGGAAATACACAGAACACCACAAAGATATTCCTTGAAAAGAGCAACCCCAAGACACATAATCATCAGATTCACTAAGGTTGAAATGAAGGAAAAAATGTTAAGGCAAGCCAGAGAGAAAGGCAAGGTTACCCACAAAGAGAAGCCAATCAGAATAGCAGCAGATCTTCCTGCAGAAGCCCTGTAAGCCAGAATAGAGTGGGGGCCAATTTCAACATTCTCAAAGAAAAGAATTTTCAACCAAGAATTTCATATCTAGCCAAACTAAGCTTCATAAGTGAAACAGAAGTAAAATCCTTTACAGACAAGCAAATGCTGAGAGATTTTGTCACCACCAGACCTACCCTAAAAGAGCTCCTGAAGGAAGCACTAAATATGGAAAAGAAAAACCAGTTTCAGCCATTGCAAAAACATACTAAATTGTAAAGACCATTGACACTATGAAGAAACTGCATAAACTAAGGGGCAAAATAACCAGCTAGCATCATAACGACAGGATCAAATTCACACATAACAATATTAACCTTAAATGTAAACAGGTTAAGTGCCCCAATTAAAAGACACAAACTGGCAAATTGGATTAAGAGTCAAGACCCATCAGTGTGCTGTATTCAGGAGACCCATCTCACATGCAAAGACACACATAGGCTCAAAATAAAGGGATGGAGGAAGACTTACCAAGCAAATGATAAACAGAAAACAGGAGGGTGTTCCAATCCTAGTCTCTGATAAAACAGACTTTAAACCAACAAACATAAAAAAAGACAAAGAAGGGCATTACATAATCGTAAAGGGATCAATGCAACAAGAAGAGCTAACTATACTAAATATATATGCACCCAATACAGGAGCACCTAGATTCATAAAGCAAGTCCTTAGAGACTTACAAAGAGACTTAGACTCCCACACAATAATAGTGGGAGACTTTAACATCCCACTGTAAATAGCAGACAGATCAATGAGACAGAAAATTTACAAGGATATTCAGGACTTGAACTCAGCTCTGGACCAAGTGGACCTAATAGACATCTACAGAACTCTGCACCCCAAATCAACAGAATATACATTTTTCTCAGCACCACATCACACTTATTGTAAAATTGACCATGTAATTGGAAGTAAAACACTCCTCAGCAAATGCAAAATAACAGAAGTCATAACAGTCTCTTAGACCATAGTGCAATCAAATTAGAACTCAGGATTAAGAAAGTCATTCAAAAGTGCACAGATACTTAGACACTGAACAACCTGGTCCTGAATGACTACTGGGTAAATAACAAAATTAAGGCAGAAATAAATAAGCTCTTTGAAACCCATAAGAACAAAATAACAACGTACCAGAATCTCTGGGACAAAGCTAAAGCAGTGTTTAGAGGGAAATTTATAGCACTAAATGCCCACAGGAGAAAGTGGGAAAGATCTAAAATCGACATCATAACATCACAATTAAAAGAACTAGAGAAGCAAGAGCAAACAAATTCATAAGCTAGCAGAAGACAAGAAATAACTAAGATCAGAGCAGAACTGAAGGAGATAGAGACATGAAAAACTTTTCAAAAAAAATCAATGAATCCAGGAGCTGTTTTTTTGAAAAGATTAACAAAATAGATAGACAACTAGCCAGCCTAATAAAGAAGAAAAGAGAGAAGAATCAAATTGACAAAAAATGAAAAGGGAAAGGACCGCTGATTTCACAGAAATACAAACTACCATCAGAAAATATTTTAAACATCTCTATGCAAATAAACTAGAAAATCTTGAAGAAATGGATAAATTCCTGGAGGCATACACTCTCCCAAGACTAAACCAGGAAGAAGTCAAATCCCTGAACAGACCAATAACAAGTTCTGAAATTAAGGCAGTAATTAATAGTCTACCAATCAAATATAGCTCAGAACCAGACAGATTCACAGCCGAATTCTACTAGAGGTACAAAGAGGAACTGGTACCATTCATTCTGAAACTCTTCCAAACAATAGAAAAAGAGAAACTCCTCCCTAACTCATTTTATGAGGCCAACGTCATCCTGATACCAAAACCTGACAGAGATACAACAAAAAAAAGGAAATTTCAGGCCAGTATCCATGATGAACATCAATTCAAAAATCCTCAATAAAATATTGGCAAACTGAATCCAGCAGCACATCAAAAAACTTATCCACCATGATCAAGTGGGCTTCATTCCTGTGATGCAAGGCTGGTTCAACATACACAATCAATAAACATAATCCATCATATAAACAGAACCAATGACAAAAGCCACATGATTATCTCAATGGATGCAGAAAAGGCCTTTGATAAAATTCAACACCCCTTCATACTAAAAACTCTCAATAAACTATGTATTAATGGAATGTATCCCAATATAATAAGAGCTATTTATGACAAACCCACAGCCAATATCATACTGAATGGGCAAAAACTGGAAGCATTCCCTTTGAAAACTGGCACAAGACAAGAATGCTCTTTCTCACCACTCCTGTTCAACATAGTATTGGAAGTTCTGGCCAAGGCAATGAGGCAAGAGAAGGAAATAAATGTTATTCAAATAGGAAGAGAGGAAGTCAAATTGTCTCTGTTTGCAGATGACATGATTGTATATTTAGAAAACCCTATCATCTAAGCCCAAAATCTCCTTAAGTGGACAAGCAACTTCAGCAGTCTCAGGATACAAAATCAATGTGCAAAAATCACAAGCATTCCTATACATCAATAGTAGACAGAGAGCCAAATCATGAGTGAACTCCCATTCACAATTACTACAAAGAGAATAAAATATCTAGGAATAAAACTTACAAGGGACATGAAGAATCTCTTCAAGGAGAACTACAAACCAATGCTTAAGGAAATAAGAGAAGACACAAACACTCTATGGTCAAGGATAGGAGGAATCAGTATTATAAAAATGGCCATACTGCCCAAAGTAATTTATAGATTCAATGCTATCCCCATCAAGCGACCATTGACTTTCTTCATAGAATTAGAAAAAGCTACTTTAAATTTAATATAGAACCAAAGAAGACCACTTATAGCCAAGATAATCCTAAGCAAAAAGAAAGAACAAAGCTGGAGGCATCACGCTACCTGACTTCAAACCATACTACAAGGCTACAGTAACAAAAACACCATGGTACTGGCAACAAAACAGATATGTAGACCAGAACAGAACAGAGGCCTCAGAAATAATGCTACACATCTACAACCATCTGATCTTTGACAAACCTGACAAAAACAAGGAATGGGGAAAGGATTCCCTATTTAATAAGTGCTGTTGGGAAAATTGGCTAGCCATATGCAGAAAACTGAAACTGGACCCCTTCCTTACACCTTATACAAAAATTAACTCAAGATTGATTAAAGGCTTAAATGTAAGACCTAAAATCATAAAATCCCTGGAATAAAACCTAGGCAATACCATTCAGGACGTAGGCATGGGCAAAGTCTTCATGACTAAAACACCAAAAGCAATGGCAACAAAAGCCAAAATTGACAATAGAATCTAATTAAACTAAAGAGCTTCTGCAAAGAAAAAGAAACTGTCTTCAGAGTGAACAGGCAACCTACAGAATGGGAGAAAATGTTTGCAATCTATCCATCTGACAAAGGGCTAATATTGAGAATCTACAAGGAACTTAAATAAATTTACAAGAAAAAAACAACTCCATCGAAAAGTGGGTGAAGGATATAAACAGACACTTCTCAAAAGAAGACATTTATGTGGCCAAGAAACATGAAAAAAAGCTCATCATCACTGATCATTAGAGAAATGCAAATCAAAACCACAATTAGATACTATCTTATGCCAGTCAGATTGGCAACCATTAAAAAGTCAGGAAACAACAGATGCTGGACATGATGTGGAGAAACAGGAACAGTTTTACACTGTTGGTGGGAATGTAAATTAGCTCAACTGTTTTAGAAGACTATGTGGCGATTCCTTAAGGATCTAGAACTAGAATTATCATTTGACCCAGCAATCCCATTACTGGGTATATACCAAAGGGATTATAAATCATTCTACTATAAAGACACATGCACATGTATGTTTATTGCAGCACTATTCACAATAGCAAAAGCTTGGAACCAACCCAAATGCCCATCAATGATAGACTGGATAAAGAAAATGTGGCACATATACACCGTGGAATACTATGCAGCCATAAAAAGGATGAGTTCATGTCCTTTGGAGGGATGTGGATGAAGCTGGAAACCATCATTCTCAACAAACTAGCACAGGGACAGAAAACCAAAGACCACATATTCTCACTCATAAGTAGGAGTTAATGAGAATACAGGGACACAGGGAAGGGAACATCACACACCAGGGCCTGTCAGGGAATGGGTGCCTAGGGGAGGGATAGCATTAGAAGTAATACCTAAGGTAGATGACGGGTTGACGGGTGCAGCAAACCACCATGGCATGTGTATATTTATGTAACAAACCTGCACATTCTGCACAGGTATCCCAGAACTTAAACTATAAAAAATAATCTTTTAAAACCTCCAGTAGATACAGAAAAGATAAAGACAAAGGCATCAAAGCATATCAATATAAAAAATTATCAAGTCACAAAGGAAGACAGCAAAAGAGAAATAAAGGAAGAAAAGAACTGTAGAACAATCAGAAAACAAGGAAATAGCAATAGTAAATCCTTGCCTATCAATAATTAATTGAAAATGGTTTACATTCTCCAATCAAAAGACAGAATGAATTAAAAAACAAGATCCAATAATATACTTCCTACAAGATACTTCATGTAGCTTTAAGGACACACATAGGCTGAAAGTGAAGGTATGAAAAAAGATTCTTTATGCAAATAGCAGCCAAAAGGGAGCAGAAGTGGCTTTAATTATATCATAGAAAATTGACTTTAAGAACTGTCACAAGAGAAAAAACAGGTCATTATATAACAATAAAATGGTCAATTCATCAAGCTGATGTAACAAGTGTAAATAAATATGTACTCAACATCAAAATATCTTAATGTACAAAGAAAATATTCACATAATTAAAGAGGGAAATTATCAGCAATACAATAATAATGGGAGAATTCAATACCCTATTTTCAACAATGAATGTGTCCTGTGTAGGGGCATGGATGCAGCTGGAAACCATCATTCTCAGAAACTATCCCAAGAACAGAAAACCCAACACCGCATGTTCTCACTCATAGGTAGGAATTGAACAATGAGATCACTTAGACACGGGAAGCGGAACATCACACACCAGGGCCTATTATGGGGAGGGGGAAGGGGGGAGGGGGGAGGGATGGCATTGGGAGTTATACCTGATGTAAATGACGAGTTGATGGGTGCTGATGAGTTGATGGGTGCAGCACACCAACATGGCACAAGTATACATATGTAACAAACCTGCACGTTGTGCACATGTACCCTAGAACTTAAAGTATTAAAAAAAAAAAAAGCACACAAGAGAAAAAAAATAATAATACAAAATGTCAGTGGAAAAACAGTGGACCTGAATAACAATATAGACCAAATAGACCTAAAGACACATACAGAATGTTTCTTCCAACAATAGCAGAATAGCCCTGTGATTTTTAGGATTTTAGGCCTTAAAAGATTTTGAGATTTTAGAATTTCAACATTTGAGATTATGATGTTTGTGACTGTGTCTTTTGGGATTATGGCCCAACTCATACTGCAAATGTTTTCTCCCAGTTCTTGGCTTACATTTGCAGTCTCTTATTTATGCTCTTAGAAAAAGAGCTGCTTTAATTTTTAAAACTCTAATGCATCAGTTTCTATTTTTTTCTTCTATAGTTAATGCTTTTTTTCTGATCTTCTCTAATAAATCATTGCCTATGGGTCTATGACCCATTTTGACAGTGTGTGGTAGGAGGTTGAGGTTACTATTTTTTCATATGGATACCTAATTGTTCTTTCACCACATGTTAAAAGCTGATTCCTTCCCTATCAATTAATTTTGATACCACTGTCAAGAATCAATCAACTCTGTATGTGCAGGACTTCTTCTATACCCACTATTATGTTCAGTTAATCTATACCAACTCTAATGCCACATTGTTTTATTACTATAAAATGCAAAACTATAAACACATATAAGACAAAACAATAGCTTTATAGTAATTCTTGAAATGAGGTAGTATAATTATCCAACTTTGTTGTTTGTCTTCAAAATTATCTTGGATACTATAGGTTCTTTGCCTTTTCATATGAATTCTAGTATCAACTTGTTTATTTATACAAACAAACCTGCTGGCTTTTTAATTGAAATCGTGTTGATCAATTTAGGGGCAAATTGACACTTTAATAATACGGTGGCTGAGTGCAGTGGCTTCCACCTGTAATCTCAGCACTTTCGGAAGCTGAGGTATGACCATCACTTGAGTTCAGGAGTTGGAGACCAGCCTGGGCAACATACCAAGACCTCTTCTTTACTAAAAATTAAAAAAATTAGCCAGGTATGATGACACATGCCTGTAGTCCTAGGTACTTGGTAGGCTGAGATGGGAGAATCGCTTGAGCTCAAAGATCGAGGCTGCAGTGAGCTATGATCACATCACTGCACTCCAACCTGGGCAACAGAGTAAGACCCTGTCTCAAAAAAAAATTTGAGTCTTCCAATTGTGTGCTGTTGTCCAATGTCTGTAAATATATTTTCATATATTTTTGGAACGTTCATGTGGTGTCAGTTTCCCTGTCATGACAGGACTGGAAAGCTGACAATTCTAATTTTAAACAGAATTCTGAACAGGCCATTGCCAGTAATTTTTCTCTAACTGCAAATAAAGTTTTCATAGTTTTTGTTTTAATACTTCCCCCCCATCCCTTTGACACAGAAAGGTAAAAAAAAAAAAAGACCAAAAAAACCTAATTAACATAGATTGCCAAAGTTCATCACTGTAGAGGCAGGCAAGGTAAAGGAGAGGGAATAAGGTTACCAGACCGAGGTTTGAGTTTTGGTTCTATGTTAAACTGGTATGGTCTTGGGTAAACTATTTAATGTCTTTTAACTTTCTTATTAGAAAAAATGGGGTTAATCCTCCTCTAATTTTTCCACAGGGCTATTTTAAGTCTCTTGTAAAATAGTGCATAGATATGAAAATATTCTGTAAACTCTAAGGCACTGAACACAACTAAAAATTACTTTTGTTATTCTTGAATAAAATAAAATTCTGTCCTCTCAGACAACTCTCATTTTCTCTCTACCTCCCCAGTTATCTGGATATTTGGCTCAGGATTCGTTCATGCCTCTTTTTTTTCTCTTATAGTTTGCAGTAAGAGAGGGAGGATGTTGTAGCACTTAGTTGAAAAGAAACATTCTCCAAAACATTTGCCCTGTAGGGAAAATTTTCTTCCTTTCTTTGGAATTATGCCTGAGAAATAATATACTTTGGGCTTTTAGCCAATCAAGAAAGCAACAGCAAGAAAACATGTTTACTTGCACTTAGAAAGGAAAAAGATGGCTTTGATTTTATAAGATTTCCTTATTTAAAAACTATTTGTGCATGTTTTTAAAAAGTTTAAAATTAAACTTTAATTATTGCTTATAAGAAACTTTAATTATTGCTTTTAGGAAAGTGTCATGACTAAATTTGTCGATTACAGAAATTATTCTGGTTTTGGTATTATCATCTCCAGGACACTTGAACCCCATGACTTTTCAGAAATGCTTACTCATGCAATAAGTGGTAGCCTTGTCTCAGTGTATTGAATGAAACAGAACCTACAAATACTTCGCTTTCCCTAATTATTCCTTTATATCATGAAGTTTGGAAGCCAGACACACTTTTTTTCTAATCTTAGCTTCTTCTTTTATTAGTTATGGGCCCTCAGGATGTTATTCAACCACTCTAGGCATCAGTTTCCTCATCTATGGAATGGGCTGATATAAATAAATACCAACACACAAGGTTGATTTAGGATTTAGTAAATTAATAGTATAAAGCATTTAGAACAATGCCTTATATGTGGTAAGTTCTCCATAAATGGCAGGTTCAGAGTAGGCATTCAATAAGCATTATTAGAAAAATACTTCATGTTATTTTTAATGCTGTTCTTTTAGTGTACATGGTACAAGACTTATTTGGCAAGAATTATTCTAAGTTTTGAGGACCTGAACTGGGTGGGCAGGAATCTTGATATTTACAAATAAGTTTTGTTCCAGAATCAAGGGACTCCTAAAACTCACCCTAGACAAATTTGAACATGTCAGTTGTCTGGGAGAATAGAATAGTTAAGTTTATGTGATTTGCAACTTGGACCCTGGCTCCTAAGAGTTGAAAGTCCCTTCATAATCCTTTGGGTATATACCCAGTAATGGGATGGCTGGGTCATATGGTACATCTAGTTCTAGATCCTTGAGGAATCGCCACACTGTTTTCCATAATGGTTGAACTAGTTTACAATCCCACCAACAGTGTAAAAGTGTTCCTATTTCTCCACATCCTCTCCAGCACCTGTTGTTTCCTGACTTTTTAATGATTGCCATTCTAACTGGTGTGAGATGGTATCTCATTGTGGTTTTGATTTGCATTTCTCTGATGGCCAGTGATGATGAGCATTTTTTCATGTGTCTGTTGGCTGTATGAATGTCTTCTTTTGAGAAATGTCTGTTCATATCCTTTGCCCACTTTTTGATGGGGTTGTTTGTTTTTTTCTTATAAATTTGTTTGAGTTCTTTGTAGGTTCTGGATATTAGCCCTTTGTCAGATGAGTAGATTGCAAAAATTTTCTCCCATTCTGTAGGTTGCCTGTTCACTGTGATGGTAGTTTCTTTTGCTGTGCAGAAGCTCTTTAGTTTAATGAGATCTCATTTGTCAATTTTGGCTTTTGCTGCTGTTGCTTTTGGTGTTTTAGACATGAAGTCTTTGCCCATGCCTATGTCCTGAATGGTACTACCTAGGTTTTCCTCTAGGGTTTTATGGTATTAGGTCTAACATTTAAGTCTCTAATCCATCTTGAATTAATTTTTGTATAAGGAGTAAGGAAAGGATCCAGTTTCAGCTTTCTACTTATGGCTAGCCAATTTTCCCAGCACCATTTATCAAATAGGGAATTCTTTCCCCATTTCTTGTTTCTCTCAGGTTTGTCAAAGATCAGATGGCTGTAGATGTGTGGTATTATTTCTGAGGACTCTGTTCTGTTCCATTGGTCTATATCTCTGTTTTGGTACCAGTACCATGCTGTTTTGGTTACTGTAGCCTTGTAGTATAGTTTGAAGTCATAAATCATGCTGCTATAAAGACACATGCACACGTATGTTTATTGTGGCACTATTCACAATAGCAAAGACTTGGAATCAACCCAAATGTCCATCAGTGACAGATTGGATTAAGAAAATGTGGCACCTATACACCATGGAATACTATGCAGCCATAAAAAAGAATGAGTTTGTGTCCTTTGTAGGGACATGGATGCAGCTGGAAACCATCATTCTTAGCAAACTATCACAAGAACAGAAAACCAAACACTGCATGTTCTCACTCATAGGTGGGAACTGAACAATGAGATCACCTGGACTCGGGAAGGGGAACATCACACACCGGGGCCTATCATGGAGAGGGGGGAGGGGGGATGGGGGAGGGATTGCATTGGGAGTTATACCTGATGTAAATGATGAGTTGATGGGTGCTGACAAGTTGATGGGTGCAGCACAGCAACATGGCACAAGTATACATATGTAACAAACCTGCACGTTATGCACATGTACCCTAGAACTTAAAGTATAATAATAATAATAATAATAAAAAGTTAAAAAAAAAAAAAAAAGAAAGTCCCTTCATTAGTTTTAGACATTCCAATGTCTTTGTAGGTGGGGAAACAGGAATGCCTCTGCATTTTTGGACATGTCTTTTGGACATGTCCCAGGCTAGTCTGGGAGTTGTGAAAGGAAAGGAATGGGATTCCTTCCCCCCAAAATGACATCCACAGTGTCCACAGTGATTCCCTGTCACCTTATACATACCTTAAACAAGTGTAACTCTCTCTGTTGCAATTGCTTATTTTACTAGGTCTGATTTCTCTGTTAGTCCAAATTCTTTGTGGAGAAGAGCATATTCACCACTGGTGGGAATGTAAATTAATTCAGCCATTGTAGAAAGCAGTTTCGTGATTTCTCAAAGAAGTTCAAATAGAATTACCATTTGACCCGGGATTCCCATTATTGGGTGTATACCCAAAGGAATGAAAATCATTATACCATAAAGACACATGCACGTGTATGTTCATGACAGCACTATTCACAATAGCAAAGACATGAAATCAACCTAAATGCCCATCAATGGTAGACTGGACAAAGAAAATGTGATACATATCTACCATGGAGTACTATGCAGCCATAAAAAAGAATAAGATTATGTTTCTTGCAGCAACACAGATGGAGCTGGAGGCCATTATTCTAAGCAAACTAATACAGGATCAGAAAACAAAATACCGTATGTTCTCATACGGTATGTTCAAATACAAACTTTGTTAATTTTGTATTTATTTATTCATTTATTCATTCATTTATTTAGAGATGGAGTCTCACTCTGTCACCAGGCTGGAGTGCAGTGGTGCGATCTCAGCTCACTGCACCCTCCGCCTTCCGGGTTAAAACAATTCTGCTACCTCAGCCTCCCAAGTAGCTGAGACTACAGGCCCAGCTTTCTACTTTCTTGACCTCGTGATCCACCCACCTTGGCCTCCCAAAGTTCTGGGATTATAGGCATGAGCCACCGCGCCTGGCCAATTTTGTATTTATTAATGAGCTCTTTTTGGTTTGTTTTCTTGCTACTAGCATGTAAGTTTTATGAGGTAAAGAACATGTTTATCTCTATTATATTCCCAGGGCCAAAGACCGTGCTATTTCTAGTAAGTATGTATTGAAATAATTATAAATCAGTTGAAGTTTTCAAATTTAGTTTGCATTTTTTTTCTGTCTTGCTAGGCAGGGAAACAAGCATTTGGAGGTAACATACACTAACATAGAAGTGTGTTAGTAGATGTGAGTGGCTAGATTTTGGCTAAACCAAAATTGAAAAGTCCTCTCAATACTACATGTTCAGATGTAAAGACACTGTATTGAGTGGACTTCTCAATTTTGGTTTAGCCATGAGGGCTTTATGTCTTTCAAGAAGGAATGCATCAGATCAAAAAGAAGCTATAAACAAACAAGTTAACCAAGTTTTCAGTGTGGAGAGCTGAAGCCCTGTTCTCCTGGTCCTAACAGGTCCTTATATGTATGGAAAAAATAGCCTAGTATCTCGATATAAGAGGGATATTTGAGATAATGCAATATAAACTCTTGTGACAAGTGCTTTCAAATGGACTGCAGAAGGGTAAGGAGATGTATTATGGTTAACCTTATTCTCAGATAATTTTTTGATCATATGGACATTTTCTAGCCACTTTTGAATTATCTCAGCATTTCACAGACAGGAGCCAAGAGCTATTAGTATTTATTTGGAGTGAAAAAGAGCATGCTAAGAAATTAGAATAAGTGTCTTTTCTCAGCAGACCCCAGACCATAAATGATCTGTATACAAACAAAGATCCATCAAAGTAAATCTCAAACTCAGTGTACGCACATCTCCTGTTGAGGATGGTGAGCTCCAGTGCCACATCATGGTGGCCTCTCCAAATTGGATGGGGCCACCTGCATGTTATATCCTTATTGGACACAGCAATGCTTTCTAGATTACATTTTAGTGTTTTAATTTACTTGTATGAGGAAGGGAGGGCAGCACAAATCATTTCATACCATCGAGAGAACTTGTCAGCACAAAGATAGTTTTGTATTTCTCCCTTCAGACAAAAACTTGGCAAATTATAACTTTGAAAGGCTTAGTTTTACCGAGGGGACAATTGCTATGGCTTGATGAGTTTAAATCAATATCCAAACGTCAGTGCTTTCATTCTCTTATGTCTAATAAAACAAAATAGGGTCCTTGGGGGTAAGTGAAGAAGAAATCAAAGTATTTTTAAGAGGCATCTGCCGGTGGAGTAGCCAAATGTCTCTCTGTTCTCAACTGCTATTGTTGTGGGCAACAAAAATAATCTGGGCCCAGTATTTACATAGCATAAGCTATGTACTAAAGTTTACTGGGACACATGTCCAGAGTCTTTCAGAAGGTGGAACAGGCAGTTTCAATTGGCTTCTATAGTGTAATCAGCTATCCAGGAAGAAATCGCAAGAAAGAGTGCTACCTAAATTAGTTTCTCTAGAAATGGAATTTATGTTGCCTATAAAACTGTTTTCTCATTAATAGGTAACTTCCTCCTTAGTAAATTTGGTTAAAAAGTGTATATAATAGGCTTTGGTTTTCCTAAATTTTATAATAATCATTAATGGGTTTTTTCCTAGTCAATGTCAATTACTAACACAGCTACTTTGCTATATTGACTTATTAAAGGGAGATAATAATGGTATGGAACCTGGGGCTTGGAAGCAAAAGGCCTTGTTTTCATTTCAGTTCTTGGACTAAATAGTAGTGAGATCTAGACCAACATATTTTGAGCCTCAACTTTTGCGTATGTAAAATGGGGCAAATTTTAGAGATGGAGAAAAAATTAACTGTGATAATGCATTAAAGTGTTTAGTACTATGCTGAGCATGTAGAAAGTGCTCAACAGACAGTAGTTAATAATTCCGGTGACAATGACAGTGGTTGCCTTAACTGAGTTAACTTTTTAAGTCAGATGTCTAATTGGATTGCACATATAAATATAATCTTAAAACCAAACACAATAACAATAAACAACAGAAAGTCAGCACACATTTTTTCATTTTTCAGTCTTTTCTGCTTATGGTACAAATATCCTAAATTATAATATCTCCTTGTTTTCTATTAACAGTGACCAAAAAAAAAAAGCATATTGTTCCCAGCATTATTCTTTCAGTGTTATAGCAATACAGGCAAAATCAAGTGGAGAATAACATTATGATGCGTGTTGGGAAATGTGTATCTTTTGGTGTGGCTTATCCAGAGGGCCACTTTGTGCTAACGTAACTTCTGGGTCATTGTTCGACACTTAGCTTCAAAAGCTGTTGAGTGCTGATGGGTTTTGATATGTGGCAACTGCAGGCAGAAAATGTCAAGTGCAAGTAGTTTAAGGAGCACTCAGGAAAACTATTTCCTGACTAAAAATACAATGAGACATTGCATCTTAAATCCAATCTAGCGTGTAGCCAGACTAAATGGAACAGAAGAATAAAATGTATTCCATTCATAATGAACTGAGACTGCACATAAAAGGATCTTTAAAATATCCAAATGGTTAAAATGGATTATATTTCCCTTTGGGAAAGGAAGTAGTCAAAGGGATAGGTCTGATGAACTGAGCTTATTAAATTGGCTTTTGGTGGTGATGAAAATTGTATTGACAAAAGGCAGTGGTATATATTTCACACACATTTGCAGAGGTAATAAACATAAAGTACTGCTCTGGTAAAAAGTTGAGATGCTTTATATTGTGACACCTAGACTCTGGTGGCATGCTTATCATCCAGAGTTGTGCTCAGCTTCGAGAAACTAAGATGATTTTATCAGTAAGCACCTTTATTGGTGGGGTTACTTTTCTTCCCTCCCTCCCCCCCTCCCCCCCCCCTTTCTTTTCTTCCCTCCCTCCCTCCCTCCCTCCCTCCTTTCTTTCTTTCCTTCCTTCCTTCCTTCCTTCCTTCCTTCCTTCCTTCCTTCCTTCCTTCCTTCCTTCCTTCCTTCCTTCCTTCCTTCCTTCCTTTCTTTCTGTCTCTCTCTCTCTCTCTTTCTTTCTCTCTTTTTTTTTTTTTTGACGGAGTCTCACTCTATCACCCAGGCGGAAGTGCTAGAGTGCAGTGGCGTGATCTCTGCTCACTGCAACCTCTGCCTCCCAGGTTCAAGGGATTCTCCTGCCTCAGCCTCCTGAATAGCTGGGACTACAGGTGCCCACCACCACACCTGGCTAATTTTTTTTATATATTTAGTAGAGATGGGGTTTCACTATGTTGGCCAGGCTGGTCTCAAACTCCTGACCTCAGGCAATCCACCTGCCTCGGTCTCCCAAAGTGCTGGGATTACATGCGTGAGCCACCATACCCGGCCTGGTGGGATTACTTTTTAACTTCACGCAACTATGCATTACTTGAGACAAGATTTGGGAATGGGAGGGGTAGACATCAATTTTTTCAGTTGACATTATCAGGGAAATTCCCATCCTTTTAGTGATATGGACGGGAGGCAGGAAGATATTGGGTGGAAGAGGGTGGTTCCCCAGCAAAGGCCCCACCCTCAAGCCTGGAAACCTGTGGCCCTAAATGGGAACAGGCATTTCTTTTTTTCACACCCAAATGTTGCCTTTTGATCTACAATGCCCTCCTATGCCATACCCATATACACCCCAAACCTCCATGAGCAGAAGAGCAGAGGAACAGAAGAGCAGTGCAGCAGGGAAGCAGAGAAGATAAGGAATGTCTGAATGTTGAGGAGTTTGGCTGGGGATGGTCAGAGAGGAGATCAGCCGTGGGACCACCAAACTCCAGGGGAAGATCATCTTCCTACTCAATCCCCTTTCTGGTTCCCTATCCATTCCCCTGAGAGCCACCTCCATCCAGCAATGAAATTCCCTGCAATCACCATCCTTCAATTTGTCCGTGTGACCTGATTTTTCCTGGATGCCAGACAGGAACCTGGGTACCAAGAGGGCACTGAGCTAGTTAACACTTAAGCCTTCTGTGGATGGCAGAGCTAAAAGAGCACTGTAACATATCCACTGAGACTTCGGGAGTCGCAGGCACCTACCCCTAGACGCTACCATGGGACTGGAGCCCAAAAGCACTTGTCCCAGTTCCTGCACCTGCCCATTTGCATGCTCCCCCTCCTGTAAGGGGTTTGAGTGCACAGCAGCCAAACAGACAAGCCACACCCCTGTTGCACATCTTGCAAGGGGGGCCAGGGAACTATCCTGTTTTATTAGTACAATACCAAGGAATATATGAGTACTGTGAGTGCATATGAGGGCATGTTATTAACCTTGCTCTGGGAAACCCTCCTTTCCTAGTCTAGATTGTGAGTTATTTTATGATTCTTTACATATCCTAATTGATGTAGACATAATACATTTCATATTTCTGCCTTCATTAACAAAATAAAACTCAGGTCCTCAGAGTTTTAGTACAGGAAGGCAATTCAGTGTGTGGAAAAGGGTGACTGACGTGGAAAACAGTGGCTTGGTCTCTGAGATTTGAATGCCTTTGATTTATCTTCTTTAATATAGAAGGCACCATTATGTTGGTCTTTTGAGAACATAGATATTTCTATAATGCTTTGTAGAAACATTGAAAAATAACCCTTCCCTTGCTTCCCAGTGGCCCAATTGAGACTTGACTGGAACTCTAAATAAAACTTACTATAAATTTGAGGATAATATAAGATAAATATACAGTGCCGCAGTCTCTTCATCTGTAAAGTGGAGTAACAATAATGCCTACTCTGAGAATCTCCAGTCTTCAGAATAGCATGTGAGACTTAATGGAGTTTCAGAAAATGTTAGCTGCTATTATTGTTAACTTTCATTATTGTTACAGTGAGATCTATGGCTCTAGAATTTTGATGATCTCCATATTAGGATCTAAATTATAACACAGAAATCTCATCAAACAGTTCACAGTGAGGTTACCTAGAGATGAGCACTAGCAGGAAAGTAATACCATTCCTCGGCTGGAAAGACATAGGGAACAGGTGTTCCTGGAGCACAGAGACAAGGTCACCTGATAGAAGTGTGAACCTTGGAAGAGCTTTCTGGAGTGAGCTGGAGTCACGGAAGAGATTTAGCCATGCTGGGGAAGATATTCATGACGCAGAGAGGAGAGAAATACTCTGGATTCTCCTTTTTCTCCACCCCCAAGTCTTGTACCAGTTTCTCTGTTATTCAAATCCAGTAAGAAGCCTAATGAGCTGGCAGCCTGGTAAGCAAAGATTTCAAGGGTCAGTCCTCCCTCACCCTTTGTTACAGAGTATGTCAGAAAAAGGGTAACAGAAGGATCTGAGGGTCAACAGGCTCAGGAACAGCACAAGCTCATCTACAAGATAGGGCTTGCCCTCTGGGGCCACAGGCAGTTCTTATTCAACAGCTTTCTAGCTGCCTGATTTCCTCCATGTGCAAAGCCATTTTAAATGCACTGCTCAGGAGCACCTTTTCTGTATGATGGCAATGTCTTATCCAATTGTGTGTGTTCAACTTCTAGAGTAACCCCTGGTTCAGTGGTTCTTAATAAATGTTGCTGAACTGACATTCTCAAAGGACCATTGTAGGACCCAATGTGGTGATGTGCATGAAAGCACCTATTAAACTGGACAAACACAAGAAATTGCTCTGAGTCCACACTAGCCTTCCAACTGTCTGTAAAGAACTCTGACGTCGTGTCTCCTGCCACCTGACAATTAAAGCACTTGTCTTCCAACTAGAAACCATTTTTTTCTATCACTCCTGACCCAGGTGGATTACAGAAGTGTAGGAAATATCCTGGTGGAATCTGATTTCTTCTTGAATTAAATGATCTTTTAGAACTGTGATGATTTGTGAGAGCAAGACTAAATTCTTCAGAGTTAAACGGAATTGAGGTAAATGAGGGAGAAAGGATGAAATGAGACATCATTTGCATAAATACACATTAACAAAGAGGAGCAAACATTGTTGGTGGCTTTTGCAGAACTCTGTTTATATGAAATGGCTTTAGAAACTGAAAAAATGGAGTTTATTCAAACAAGCTGGGAAACATGGTATTTTCTTAGGTATACTTTTCTAGTAGAAATGCACCCTGCTCTGTGGAGTAGCCCTAACTCTTAGATCTAGGCCTAAGTTCAGTAAATATGGAATTCACCGTTTCAAAAACTGCAGGCAGTGGTATCTTAACAGGAACTGTCTTAGTCCTTTTGTTTTCACCTTTTTTTCTATCACTGTGTAGTAACCTTCTTGAAGTAGTTCTGCATCAGGTTTCTTTTTTTTTATACTTTAAGTTGTAGGGTACATGAGCATGATGTGCAGGTGTGTTACATATGTATACATGTGCCATGTTGGTGTGCTGCACCCTTTAACTCGTCATTTACATTAGGTGTATCTCCTAATGCTATCCCTCGCCCCTCCCTCCACCCCACAACAGGCCCCGGTGTGTGATGTTCCCTTCCCGTGTCTAAGTGTTCTCATTGTTCAATTCCCACCTATGACTGAGAACATGCGGTGTTTGGTTTTCTGTTCTTGAGATAGTTTGCTGAGAATGATGGTTTCCAGCTTCATCCATGTCCCTACAAAGGACATGAACTCATCCTTTTTTATGGCCGCTATCTCCTTGAAGAGGTCCTTCACATCCCTTTTAAGTTGTATTCCATGGTGTATATGTGCCACATTTTCTTAATTCAGTCTGTCAGTGATGGACGTTTGGGTTGATTCCAAGTCTCTGCTATTGTGAATAGTACTGCAATAAACATACATGTGCATGTGTCTTAATAGCAGCATGATTTATAATCCCTTGGGTTTATACCCATTAATGGGATGGCTGGGTCAAATGGTATTTCTAGTTCTAGATCCTTGAGGAATCGCCACACTGTTTTCCACAATGGTTGAACTAGTTTAGAGTCCCATCAACAGTGAAAAAGTGTTCCTATTTCCCCACATCCTCTCCAGCACCTGTTGTTTCCTGACTTTGTAATGATCGCCATTCTAACTGGTGTGAGATGGTATCTCATTGTGGTTTTGATTTGCATTTGTCTGATGGCCAGTGATGATGAGCATTTTATCATGTGTCTGTTGGCTGTATGAATGTCTTCTTTTGAGAAGTGTCTGTTCATATCCTTCGCCCACTTTTGTTGGGGTTGCTTGTTTTTTTCTTGTAAATTTGTTTGAGTTCTTTGTAGGTTCTGGATATTAGACCTTTGTCAGATGAATAGATTGCAAAATTTTCTCCCATTCTGTAGGTTGCTTATTCACTCTGATGGTAGTTTCTTTTGCTGTGCCGAAGCTCTTTGGTTTAATTAGATCCCATTTGTCAATTTTAGCTTTTGTTGTCATTGCTTTTGGTGTTTTAGACATGAACTCCTTGCCCATGCCTATGTCCTGAATGGTATTGCCTAGGTTTTCCTCCAGGGTTTTTATGGTTTTAGGTCTAACATTTAAGTCTCTAATCCATCTTGAATTAATTTTTGTATAAGGTGTAAGGAAGGGATCCAGTTTCAACTTTCTACATATGGCTAGCCAGTTTTCCCAGCACCATTTGTTAAATAGGGAATCCTTTCCCCATTTCTTGCTTTTGTCAGGTTTGTCAAAGATCAGATGGTTTTCGATGTGTGGTATTATTTCTGAGGGCTCTGTTCTGTTCCATTGGTCTATATCTCTGTTTTGGTACCAGTACCATGCTGTTTTGGTTACTGTAGCCTTGTTGTATAATTTGAAGTCAGGTAGCATGATGCCTCCAGCTTTGTTCTTTTGGCTTAGGATTGACTTGGCAATGCGGGCTCTTTTTTGGTTCCATATGAACTTTAAAGTAGTTTTTTCCAATTCTGTGAAGAAAGTCATTCGTAGCTTAATGGGGATGGCATTGAATCTACAAATTACCTTGGACAGTATGCCCATTTTCACGATACTGATTCTTCCTATCCGTGAGCATGGAATGTTCTTCCGTTTGTTTGTGTCCTCTTTTATTTCGTGTTTGCTCTTGCTTCTCTAGTTCTTTTAATTGTGATGTTAGGGTGTCAATTTTAGATCTTTCCTGCTTTCTCTTGTGGGCATTTAGTGCTATAAATTTCCCTCTATACACTGCTTTAAATGTGTCCCAGAGATTCTGGTATGTTGTATCTTTGCTCCCATTGGCTTCAAAGATCATCTTTATTTCTGCCTTCATTTCGTTGTCTACCCAACAGTCATTCAGGAGCAGGTTGTTCAGTTTCCATGTAGTTGAGTGAGTTTCATAATCCTGAGTTCTAGTTTGATTGCACTGTGGTCTTAGAGACAGTTTGTTGTAATTTCTGTTCTTTTACATTTGCTGAGGAGTGCTTTAATTCCAACTATGTGGTCAATTTTGGAATAAGTGTGATGTGGTGCTGAGAAGAATGTATATTCTGTTGATTTGCGGTGGAGAGTTCTGTAGATGTCTACTAGGTCTGCTTGGCGCAGAGCTGAGTTCAATTCCTGGATATCCTTGTTAACTTTCTGTCTCATTGATCTGTCTAATGTTGACAGTGGTGTGTTAAAGTCTCCCATTATTATTGTGTGAGTGTCTAAGTCTCTTTGTAAGTCTCTAAGGACTTGCTTTGTGAATCTCTGTGCTCCTATATTGGGTGCATCTATATTTAGGATAGTTAGCTCTTCTTGTTGAATTGATCCCTTTACCATTATGTGCCTTCTTTGTCTCTTTTGATCTTTGTTGGTTTAAAGTCTGTTTTATCAGAGACTAGGATTGTAACCCCTGCCTTTTTTTTGTTTTCCATTTGCTTGGTAGATCTTCCTCCATCCCTTTATTTTGAGTGTGTGTGTGTCTCTGCATGTGAGATGGTTCTCCTGAATACAGCACACTGATGTGTCTTGACTCTTTATTCAATTTGCCAGTCTGTGTCTTTTAATTGGAGCATTTAGCCCATTTACATTTAAGGTTAATGTTATTATGTGTGAGCTTGGTCCTGTCATTATGATGTTAGCTGGTTATTTGGTTCGTCAGTTAATGCAGTTTCTTCCTAGCATTGATGGTCTTTACATTTTGTCGTGTTTTTGCAGTGGCTGGTACTGGTTGTTCCTTTCCATGTTTAGTGTTCCTTCAGGAGCTCTTGTAGGGCAGGCCTGGTTGTGACAAAAATCTCTCAGCATTTGCTTGTGTGCAAAGGATTTTTTTTTTCTCCTTCACTTATGAAACTTAGTTTGGCTGGGTATGAAATTCTGGGTTGAAAATTCTTTTTTTAAGAATGTTGAATATTGGTCCCCACTCTCTTCTGGCTTGTAGAGTTTCTGCCAAGAGATCTGCTGTTAGTCTGATGGGCTTCCCTTTGTGGATAACCTGATCTTTCTCTCTGGCTGCCCTTAACATTTTTCCTTCATTTCTTTAGTGAATCTGACAATTATGTGTCTTGGAGTTGCTCTTCTTGAGGAGTATCTTTGTGGCATTCTCTGTATTTCCTGAATTTGAATGTTGGCCTGCCTTGCTAGGTTGGGGAAGTTCTCCTGGATAATATCCTGCAGTGTTTTCCAACTTGGTTCCAGTCTCTCCATCACTTTCAGGTATACCAATCAGACATAGATTCAGTCTTTTCTCATAGTCCCATATTTCTTGGGGGCTTTCTTCATTTCATTTTACTCTTTTTTCTCTAAACTTCTCTTCTCACTTCATTTCATTCATTTGATCTTCAATCACTGGTACCCTTTCTTCCAGTTGATCACATCAGTTACTAAAGCTTGTGCAGTTGTCACGTGGTTCTTGTGCCATGGTTTCAGCTGTATCAGGTCATTTAAGGACTTCTCTACATTGGTTATTCTAGTTAGCCTTTCATCTGATCCTTTTTCAAGGTTTTTAGCTTCTTTGTGATGGGTTCGAACTTCCTCCTTTAGCTTGGAGAAGTTTGATTGTCTGAAGCCTTCTTCTCTCAACTTCTCAAAGTCATTCTCCATCCAACTTTGTTTCATTGCTGGTGAGGAGCTGCATTCCTTTGGAGGGGGAGAGGTTCTCCGATTTTTAGAATTTTCAGCTTTTCTGCTCCGTTTTTTCCCTATCTTTGTGTTTTTTTCTAATTTTGGTCTTTGATGATGGTGATGTACAAATGTGGTTTTGGTGTGGATATCATTTCTGTTTGTTAGTTTTCCTTCTAACACTCAGGACCCACAGCTTCAGGTCTGTTGTAGTTTGCTGGAGGTCCACTCCAGACCCTGTTTGCCTGGGTATCAGCAGCAGAGGCTGCAGAAGAGTGAATATTGCTGAACAGCAAATGTTGTTGCCTGATCGTTCCTCTGGAAGCTTCGTCTCAGATGGGTACCCAGCCATGTGTGGTGTCAGTCTGCCCCTACTGGGGGATGTCTCCTGGTTAGGCTACTTGGGGGTCTGGGACCCACTTGAGGAGGCAGTCTGTCCATTCTCAGATCTCAAACTCCATGCTGGGAGAACCACTACTCTCTTCAAAGCTGTCAGACAGGGACATTTAAATCTGCAGAGGTTTTTGCTGCCTTTTGTTTGGCTATGCCCTGTCCTGAGAGGTGGAGTCTGCAGAGGTAGGTAGGCCTCCTTGAGCTGTGGTGGGCTCCATGCAGTTCGAGCTTCCCAGCTGCTTTGTTTATCTACTCAAGTCTCAGCAATGGTGGGCACCCCTTCCCCAGCCTCGCTGCTGCCTTGCAGTTAGATCTCAGACTACTGTGCTAGCAATGAAGAAGGCCCTGTGGGTGTGGGACCCCCTGAGCCAGGCATGGGATATAATCTCCTAGTGTGCCTGCCTTTTTCTAAGACCCTTGGAAAAGCACATTATTAGGGTGGAAGTAACCTGATTTTCCAGGTGTTGTGTGTCATGGTTTCCCTTGGCTAGGAAAGGGAATTCCCTTACCCCTTGTGCTTCCCTGGTGAGTCGATGCCTCACCTTGCTTTGGCTCTCACTCAGTGGGCTGCACCCACTGTCCTGCACCCACTGTCCGACACACCCCAGTGAGATGAACCCGGTACCTCAGAAGAAATCATCTGTCTTCTGTGTCGCTCACACTGGGAGCTGTAGCCTGGAGCTGTTCCTATTTGGCCATCTTGGAACCGCCCCAACTCTGCATCAGATTTCTATTTCCTTGCACACTGAGTGTGAAGAAAAAGTAATTTTTAGCTGCATGGTGTATGACTGAGGGATTGTTTATGGTGTGTTGGTAAATGTTTAACAGTTTAGTCCCCAGGTGCAATTCCAACATGAATGTGGGTTGATCTTTTCATTCATGTGAATGAGGATAGTGAAATTGAAACAAGAAATACATATGTCAGAATATCACTGGTTTATCAATGGCTTCTTTACTGAATACTAAAAGGCTATTTTCTCTTTTGTGCTCTGCATAGTTAACTGTTACGAAACATTTTAAAGTTTATCCTACATTACTAATGTTTCCTTCACTTCATTGAGTTTAAACAATAAAGACCCAAAAGACCAAGAAACCAACAGCAATATACAGACCCTTATTTGTAGTGTTTGCTGGCTCCTGTGGTGTAAATATTCTTACCATGGCCAATTTCAAGCTACATATCTGACATTGCTGAATGTGGAGATAGAAAGAGAAAGCAGCAGTCCACCATTATATAGTATTTCCATCATATAGATACAAGAGAGGTAAATAACCTCAAGAGTATAGATAATAGTAAATGTAGTAAAATAATTAAGAAATGAGTTTTGGGTATATTTTAACAACTTAATTCAAGTATGACAATATATAAAATTGTGTATATTTAAGATGTACAACTTAATGTTTTGATATACATTGTAAAATTATCACCACAATCAAGCTAATTAGCATACATGTTACATCCACATAGTTGCCATTTTCATTGCTCTCTATTCCATATGTAGATTCAGCCTCACATTCCATTGTATGGATGTGCCATACTTTACTATTTTTAAGTAGTGTCTTCATTGTTTCCAAAATTTCTCTCTTGTCAGCTACATTAAAAAATGCCACTTGGTAGATATGTGTGAGGACGGGCTATTTCCAATAAAAAGATCCAACTGGCATGATTGCTACACACACGCGCACACACACACACACACACACACACACACCCTGAAAGAGCAAGCAAACTAGGACATCCAGGTAAACTAGTCATGTATAAGAAAAATCTGGAGAAAGCGAAACTAAAGTGTTCATAATTTTTCATTTTATATGAAAGGGAACTGGTAGTTATTCTTTCCGATTAGATATGTCCATATGTATAAGTATTAATTTAAGAATTATTGTAAAGGTAGGCCACGGTGGCTCATCCCTGTAATCCCAGCACTTTGGGAGGCTGAGGCTGGTGGATAATGAGGTCAAGAGATTGAAAATATCCTGGCCAAAATGGTGAAGCCCGTCTCTACTACAAAATATAAAAATTAGCTGGGCGTGATGGTGCGTGCCTGTGGTCCCAGCTATTCGGGAGGTTGAGGCAGGAGAATCACATGAGCCCGGGAGGAGGAGGTTGCAGTGAGCTGAGATCATGCCATTGCACTCCAGCCTGGGTGACAGAGCCAGGCTCCATCTCAAAAACAAACAAACAAACAAAAAGAATTGTTGTAGAGTATATTAATTAGCTAACAATTTAATATGCAGCTGCAACCTTCCAAATTTAGTTACCTTTTAAGATCAAAAAGCAAAAGAAATCATAAGCCATACAATAAAAATTAGAATTAAACAATAACAATAGATAAATATAAAATTCAGACCGAAATAGTAAGGTGAGAGATGACAAAAGACAGCTGAAAAGCAATATGAGTGAATTATATAAATTTATCCTATTAAAAGTCAGAATCTCAGATATGAATAAAAAGAAATGTCAAATGTTAATTATTTTAGGTACCATAACAATTTTATATAGGAAACTTGACCTTAATTTATAGTGCCCAGGGATGAGCTGGCAACTTACTTTGAAATGATACAGAAAAATAATGAAAACTACTATGGCAAAATCTTAATAATTATTGAATATACATGGTACACATAAGGATATTGTATTCTTTATATTGTTCTGTATTTTAAAAAATTTAGTGAAAAAAAATTTGGAAAAAAAATAAAAGTTCCTTCAAAACCCCATGTAAATCACTTACTTTAAAAAAAAATTTCCACACTATTATAAATTTTATAATTTATAGCATTTATAGTATTTCTAAAGTGAATAAATAACTGTAAGAGATTTCTAGTACAATTGAAACAGATTTTGCTCTTTCTGATATCCCCTCTTGTAAAATAGAAAAATAAAAATCAGTGGCTTATTTGAATGTATTAAGCTAAACAAGACAGATTTAACAATGCTGCTTATGTAACACACATAAACTGAAAGTGAGATTAAAAATGAAAGGCTAGACATGCACTTTAATTCTTAAAAAACGCTGGGATTAGGAATCATACCTAGGCTTCATTTCCAGCACCATTGCTTTGTAGAGCTGTGCCCATGGCTAAGTAACTATCTTGGCATCTCTGTTTCTTCATCCATGATGAGGGTCTCATGGTTCCTGCCTTCTTCAAATGTTTTCCTGACTATAAAGTTATATGACATAATTTAAAATGCTTTGGTAAACTGTAGAATGTCTTATAGCATAACACAAGTACATATGGCCAGGGTATTAAAATTTCCAATTGGAAAATAGGCACTTTGAAATGGCCATCAGTACAAGAGTGTAGATATTGTTGGCTTTTGATGTTCATAGATTCTTCTCTCTGCTTAAAAATAGAGGCTTCCTGGGAGAATTTCTAGAATTCTTTCCATTTTATTTCCTTATGCTATTATGCTACACCCTGCTATTGAGACAAATTATTTGACTTTTCTCAGTTTTGTAAACCATAAAACTAGTTAGGTAATGTAATGCTGCAACTCTTTGGGAAGTGAGGGATGGGAGAGAAAGAAGAGAAACATTCCTCAGAATACCCTGGCTGTTGCATAGCCTCCGAATTGTGCCACCTCCTATGAATGTGATATCTGTCCTCTCTCTTGCAGTTCCAGATGAGCATACCTTTCAGTCCATTTGCTGCCAACACCACCTACAGGGATCCCACAGTAGCCATTTTCATTGGGCTAAACAGCACAAAGAGGCTATTGTCGAAGAGCAGATGCAGGAAAAGATTTTGCCAAATGGCATATTCTAAGGTGAGCAGGTTTTCACAAACGAAGCATTAATCACAATCCTCTGACACTACCAATTATGGAAGAAAACCAAGAATAAACCTGCAAATGAGAAGAGCCCTTTCTTCCCTTCTCAAATTAAGAAGGCGAGCATATTGGAAATGCAAAAGGAAAACAGATTTGCTGAAAGATAGACATCTTAAGCAGAAAAAGCTTCACTTTTTTAAAAGTAATAAGAACAAACATTTTCTTCTTCTTTTTTTTTTAACTGGATGAATTGTCAGCAGAAATGCCTTTGAAGGTATAATTGCTTTGTTACCTTATATATATTTATTTTATGGCATTATGTAGAACCTTGCTACCTAAAGTCCAGTTCTATGAACTAGTAACATCAGAATTACCTGAGAGCTTGTTAAAAATGCAGAATTGCTAAAGATTCACTTGGCTATTTGTTTTTTGGGGGGGTTCCATATGAATTTTAGAATTTTTTTCTATTTCTGTAAAAATGTTATTTGAATTTTGATAGAGAATGCATTGAATTTATAGATTGCTCTAGCTAGAATGGACATTTTAATAATATTTATTCTTAAAAAATAAAATAGAACTATCATATGGTCCAGCAATTCCACTTCTGTATATATAGCTAGAGGAAATAGAATCAATATGTTGAAAAAATATCTGCACTCTCATGTTATTGCAGCATTATTCATAATAACCAAAATATGGAATCAAACTAAATGTCCATCAATAGATGAATGGATAAAGAAAATGTGGTATATATACACAATGGAATACTATTTAGCCTTAAAGAAAGAAAAAAAAATCCAGTAATTTGTGGCACATATATGAGCCTGAGGGGCATTATGTTAAGTGAAGTAAGCCAGGCATAGAAAGACATATTGTATGATCTCACTTATATGTGGAACCTTAAAAAGTTGATCTCATAGAAGTAGAGAATAAACCGATGGTTACCAAGGGCTGAGGGTGAGAGTAAAGGAGATAGAGAGTGGGGAGATGTTGGCTGAAGGGATCAAAGTTTCACTTCAATAGGAGAAATAAGCTCTGGAAATTGTGCAGCATGGTGACTACAGTTAATACTAATGTATTGTATAGCTGAAAATTGCTCAGAGTAGATTTTTTTTGTTGGTTTTTTGAGATAGGGTTTCACTCCGTCACCTAGGCTGGAGTGCAGTGGTGTGATCTTGGCTCCCTGCAGCCTCGACCTCCAGGGCTCAAGTGATCCCACCTCAGCCTCTCTAGTAGCTAGAACTACAGGCACATGCCACCATGCCCAGTTATTATTATTATTATTATTTTTGTATTTTTAGTAGAGACAGAGTTTCATCATGTTGTCCAGGCTGGTCTCAAATTCCTGGGATCAAGGAACCCACCCACCTTGGCCTCCCAAAATTCTGGGATTACAGACGTCAGTCAATACACCTGGTACTAAGAGTAGATTTTAAATGTTCTCGTCATAAAAAATGATATGTAGGTGAAGTGATGAGTATATTAACCAGCTTGATTAATCATTTCACAATGTATACGTACATATCAAAATATGTTGCCCACCATGAATATATAATTTTTCATTTCAATTGAAAGTAATAACAAAAGTGAGGAACCACAGGTCCCTTCTCATATGTGTTATCAGAATCTGCATCTTACTTAGAAGATTTGTATTAAAGTAGGAAATGCACTATTCTAGAATATCAGCTTCCAGAGGGCAGGCATGCCACATCTTTCTGTGTTCATCCAAATCATGTAGCACCTGCTGGTCTAATGGGAATCACTCAACATGCTGTGCATATGAGGAATGTTTGTTTACGATGCTATTTAACTTTAAGCATAGTACTTTTGCATGGAATTGGTGTTATGGCTTAGGGAATTTCATGTGGAAGAAAACACACTATGTGTTCACCAGAAAATAGTGCATAAAAAACTAAATTTCTCAGCTACCCTTGCAAAAATCAAGGCCATGCCCTGAGTCTAACCAGCCAACAGGGTCCGAATAGAATTCATGGTCACATGATTTCCAGTGCAATCCTTAGGACTGATTACACAATTCAGGAGACCTAGTGTAAGATAAAATGTGAGGCTTCTTTGTCCAAAACTAACAACTTCAAGATGGTGACAGAAGAGCAACAAACTAAAAAGGCTCTTCTCAGCAATAAATGAGTGGGTGGGGGCTGTGTTACAGTGTTCTGGTGTCATGCATATCAACCAGTGCCAGCCGCACTCTAACGCCTCTCTTCCCTGGCCCTGGCAAGTCCTGAAACTATTTGTGAGATGGTAGCATGGCAAGGCGCTAGAGTCTTGGTCAGTCTATGTCCCTGAGTGACCATGGGGAGCAGAGCCCCTGCTAACACTCTTTATAAATGAGAAATACTTTAGTTTCTGCAAACCACTGAGATTTCAGAGTTCATTTGTCACCTTCTTGCCATCTGGCCTGATTTTACTTATACATCAGAGTTGCTGCCAATCATACATGAATCAAATCGAGAGGAAGAGATTGAAACACAACTGGGAGACTGAGGAAGCAAATATGAAGAGTTGGTGTGGAGAACAGAACTGAAATATCCAGACTTGTAACAGAAAAATATTTAAGGGATGATTGGAATTTTTATTTAGAGAGAGTTTGAAAAAAAAAAGGAAGATGAAAGAAACTTCCACCTGTCTTTTTTCTCAGTTAATGTGAAATAACCAAAACACCTGATAATCATGGAAAGTGAGCTTAAGAGTTTATGAAGATGCATTTTGAAATAACTATTGTGGAAAACCTTCTAAGAGACCACCAGGAGATGAATAAGAGAATATGTGCAGAAAAGATCAAGATAAATTAACCTTTGGGTGAAGTTGAATAACCCAACTGATGGAGCCAGAGAGGATGGAAGGAACATGTAGTCCAATATCATGAACTAAAGAAGTAGTTTGAGTTAAATTTTAAAGAGTGTCTATAATTTTGTAATTAAGAACTGATTTTTCTATTAATGTAAATCATGACCATTTTGACAGTTTCAAGTAGGTTTAAAAAGTCACACATGGTGATTATCACTTGGAAAAGGGCATCTGGCCACTTAGAAAGGTCTCCAAAAGTGGCATTTCATTTTCTTTGGTAAAATTACCACAGTGCAAATAATGATTGTTATCCCTGAAAACTCAAAAGTCTGATATTGTAAGGAAAAATCGAAATGTCTAGCTGACTAAGATAGAGTAATCACATTCTCTCCCTCCATCCAAACTACATAGGAAGCTAATTTAAAACTGTATTGCTAATTGACTGTATTTCCCCCAAAGAAATGAAGATAATTGCAGACACTTATTAAGTGCTCACTGTGTGCCTAATACCCTTCTAAATGCTTACATGTATTTCTTGAAATCTCACAACAACCATGAAAGCAGGATTCTTGTTATCTTCATTTTCTCAGATAAGAATAGTTAGAGAGAGACTAACTTGTCCGAGGCTGCATAAGTAATAAATAGTCTATGATTTCAAATGTTTATGATTTCAAATGTTTGTCCTTTCTGTGACATTGGGGTTAAGAGAAGTAGTCTGATATACCATTAGAAAAAAACAGACTACTCTGGTTGGTCCAGTCAGCTTAGCCTATCACTTTAGGTAAGCTACAAGGGAAGCTGTTTTCTTATAAGGCTGCTTGGAGAGGCAGACTAGCTTCATGGTTAAGGTGTGGATGTTGGAGTCATAATTCTTGGGATCACACTTTTGCTCCACCAGTGTCATCTTCCATAATTTGTTCAAATTACTGAACCTTTTGTTTGTTCCCTAAACTGTAAAACGTGGAGCCTATAGAGTAGTTATAAAGATAAGTGAGATAGGAAGACTGAACACAGCACTTGGAATATTAAGAACTCAATCGATGTTAGCTATTGTTGTTAGTGGGAGTAGAAACAAATAAAAGGTAATTTTTGATTATTTTATTAGGTCCCTCTTATAATATTTTCAGCAAATACTTTCTTTAAATATTCGGTACAACTGGCTCCCAAAGTTACAAGGAATCCTTTCTGTCAGCAGGGCAAAGTGCTATCTCTTTAGCTTAGCTGTTCTGCAATCCTGTATCAGTTTTCTTTCTCTCCCTATCTTTCACTACTATCCAACATGAACACTTCAATCCAGCCCCTCAAACAAACCCCAGTGCCTTTGCTCACCTCATTTCTCTTTTTCATTCTTCAGATCCAGCCCAGATCTCACCGTTTTAACAACTCTCCTTGGAACACTGTGTTCTCCAGTAATGTCCTTCTCTTCTGAGCTTTAAGAACACCAATCTCTGCTAATATTTCTTGTGTTACTTCCTGTACTATTTTCTCAATGTTTGCTTACAAATACATAGGAGAGATAAAGACCTCAGGCATCAAACAGCACTCTTTAAATTAGCTGAGTAAGCTCTATTATTTGACTTGACCACTTTGAGGAAAAGATATTTTAATGTGTCAAAATGTAAGAATAATTTTTAATGATCCAGTTTTACATACAAAAGAGACCTCAGACTCTTACTTCATCCCTGCTGTCCAATACATTCCTGAATTCTACTCTATCTTCTGAGTGGAGTCAGGAATGGAGTGGGGCCAAGGAATACAGTAAATGTCTGCTCTGCCCATTGATTTACAATAAAGAAAAAAATGTTGATGGCATCAAGGTCCCTGCAGTCAACATGGCTTTGCAAAAGCAGGTTTGTCAAAATAACAAGTGCCTTTCAGGAAGCATTCACATCCTATATGAATTCTTTGTTGCCATTCATTGTTTTTGTTCTTTCTAGAAAATATATTTCATTACCTACTATGTGTTAAGGCTCAACTAGAGTTCCTCAAACTATTAAATGCTTAATGAATATTTGCTGAAAGAAGAATGCGTTGTATTAGGCAAAACAAACAAACATACAAACAAAAAACCAAAAACATTCTAACCTCTAAATTAAAAATATCTGCACCTACATGCCCATAGATAGATAGATAGACCTATATGGTGACAGAGTAATTAAATTCGCATTAATTTCTTAGAATAGACTCTTGAATCGATGCACCTACAGTACTCTGCAGTATAGTCAGAAGAAATTCAACTAGGAATTATAATGTGTAAAAACCGAAAAGTAAGCATAGGCAATAAAAAATGTGTTTTAAAATATCATGTTACAGAAAAGGAAGGCAAAGTGATTGTTACAGCAGAGAAGATTGATGATTCTTTCCTCAGCTTAAATCTTTGTCGATTAGTACATCTATTTTTCTCCTAGAGATATGTTTGTTAGCATTAAATCACGAACCCATCCATATGGACAGGGTATATATGCATATATCCTGAGACTGCTGGGCATTTGGGTTCTATGCTTGTCTCGAAGAATAATGGCTAAGATAGGTAGGAGACCATCAGTCACCTTGAGGCATCTGGTGCCTTCTCAGTCTGATAATGGCTCATACATTCTCACTAGAGTAGTTAGTGGTGGCTTTTAAGAGAGTATGTTACTGCTTCCTCCCTTCAAATGATTCGTTATTTCACTGTGCTGCTCTCTCACTTTAATTTGACTGACCACACACAGAGACTGCTAGAACAATGAAGAGTTCAGGGAAACTGTATGTCAAACAGGCCTGAGAATGTGGGACTTGGAGCACCTCTGCCAGGTGGCCTGGTAAATGACCGTACATAGATGTCCAGGTCAAGGTTCTTCCCTGTAGTTTTGGAAAGAAATGACAAAAGCAAGTGAGCTCTGAGCAAATCTTTTTTATTTTTTCTTTCTCCAATGGTCTTGCTTTTATGACTCAGGTGCTTAGCCTGTGTGCTAAGGAAACATGGCTGCTGTTGGGTACAGCTCTCAGCTCAGCTCTCTCCTGCCACAGCCAAACTGGAGGGCTCCATGCTGAACTGAAATGACCTGAGTACTAAACCTCAAATGACTAAGTGCCACATGGAGCTAATGTACACTTTTGTTGGGTGTGAGTGGGGGATAGTTGAGTAGACATGTGGCACACAGAGGATTGGGAGGCAGCTATTATATTCTATTTCCCAGGGCCTTTGGATTAAGTAGAGGTGGGTTAGGATTGACATGTTGAGGGTGATGTGGTATTCTTAATTTTTCACTGAGTAACAGAAGGTCTTTACCAAGTATAATCAGACCCAGTTTATATATCTTCCTGGATTCACTTGGCTCTGTCCAACCATAGGTCTTAGCTGCTTGTGCCATGGAGAGATTCTGGCAACTTGCTGTGTGAGCCTCCTTCAGGTTGAGGACTGGGCTTCGGTGGTACCTGCTGCAGAGGGAGCTCTGGAAGCTCCAGCATCCATGACTGCCCCAACTATACCTATTAAACTATGACTCTTCACATTGCTTCCTCCTGAAATGAAACAGCATGCCTTAGGTCATGAGGTCTGACTTCCTCTGCAGCTTCCTGGAAGGACTTGGCAATAGAAGCAAGGAATAGAAGAAAATTAATGCCCTGTGTGACAATTTTTGACCAGGTCCATTATGGAAAATTACAGAGTCTGGCAAGACTATAAAGATCATGTATAGAAATATTAACAAGTTATGCCAAATTAACCAACTACAAATTAAAAATAGTTGTATCTCCTATTTTGACAAGTATGCATTCAAAATAAGACGTAAAGAGATGAATCAAGCTACATTATTTATATGAATAAACATTGGTAAAATACTAAAGATGACTACATTTAGTAACTTAGGAAGCATGTGTAGATATTCTGTTGATGGACTAGTGATGTTTCGATAAGTATTAAAAATAAACATATATACACAATTCACAAATTAGTATAATCGTTATTTTTGCCTACTTCTGGAAAATCACTAGTTGTATTATTATAATCAAGATTTTCATATAATTTAGGCTGAACTGATAATAATACTGTAAAAGATTGGAATATGAAATATGATTTACTCAACTGTATGAGAATCCAGTGTATTTTCATCCAAGAAGTAATTTAAAATAAATGTAACAAAATGAAAAGTAAAATTATTTTTACTGATATTTTCAAAAATGTTTTTATTTTAAATTACTAATATAAAATTAGTTTTATATTTTTCTATTAAACTGAAAAAGCAAATATGAATTAATGCCATTGTAATTAAGGGGATTCTTAAATCAAATTGACTTAAGTAAAATTTAAAATATTTATTTCATTTTTTAAAAATATAATCAACTCATTAAACATTGTTATTAAAAAAACTATTCTGAAGGCAAGTGTTCAAACTTCATCTAGTTACCAATGTAAACAATTGACATCACACTTCACATAAGTTATATTCAGACTGACATAATATTCATACAAACCTAAGAGTAATATATTTATTGCTTAATACTGTAAAATGTCCTTCAAACTCCATAAGTCATTATTGTAAGTACTGTATTAACTAGTGTTCCATTATTGGAATGCTAAGCATGTGGGCACTTCCAGTACGTAGAATAGGTACCCAAAGGAAGTGGACACTCAGTACTTCATGAAATAATAGTTTGTCATGCAAGAGTCTGCTGTACTTCTGCTATCTGAGAAGAAGGCTTTAACAAGTTCGCTATTTGTCTTTTCTCTGACCTAAGTGTTCCCACTGGTGGAATCATGTCATACCCTACAGCATATTCATCTTTGCATTAGCAGTAGCCCTCCATGGGCATCTGCAAAAAAATCATACACAGGGTAAGAGATGTGCGGAAGCATTTCCCTGGGGCCTGTGTAGTATTTGTCATGAGACTAACTGTTTGGAGTTAAGGGTTGCTTTGTGCCAGGGTGTACTAGATCCTGAGTGACAGAGGTGTCACTGTATTTTGTAATAAATGCGTGTGTGTGCGTGTATGTGTGTGTGTGTGTGTGTGTGTGTATAAGTTCCGCAGGGCCTTTAAAAAATCTAGACCCAGGTCAGGGGTCTCTCTAGTCCTGATCAATGAAAGGCTGGACAGGAATGAGGCCACAGACAAATTCCTTTCCTCCTTCTCACTGATAGACTATGCTGGTGAGTAGCTGTTACCCATGGCCTGCCCTCAAGTGACCAGTTGTGTGTTCATTATGGCACATCATAATGTGCCTTGCATCCTCCAGTCTCAAGACAGTCTCTTTTTCCTTCTATGGAAAATTGACCTGCAATCTTCTCCTTAGGGTAGGAAGGGCAGTCATGTGGAAATACAGAGTTGGGTCTTTCAAGCAATCTTTCTCTCTATAGCAGAATCTTAATTTCTACTTGCCAAGGTACCTGCTACTACTGATTTCTGAATCCCTGGTGGGTTCTGCATTGAAAATTGGTTTGATTTTCTATTTGCTTCTCACTTCTAGCTTACAATTTTACATGGTCATATCTACTAACTCAGTGACTACTCATCCTTTTGCTTTCCAACTTTCAAAAATTTGTTCCTATCCTCTCCTATCCTATTCTCTCTATCCTTTGTGCCTATGTTTATGCTTTAAAATTCCCATGACTTGAATTTTCAGTGAAGTTTCAGGAGATAGTGGAAATAGTTTTATGCATTCAATCTGCCATCATTCATGGACAGTATGGTTTTTAATAGATATAAATTTTTTAAAAATCTACACATCCACAATAGGAGATGGATTATTAGTACTTTCTTACTCATGTATTCATTCGACAAATATTTTCTAAATCTCTACTATGTTCTTACTCTATCAGGTGCTATGCTATATATATATATACGTGTGTGTGTGTGTGTGTTTATAACTTAAATGCATTGAAACTTTGTTTACAAAATTTTGATGTCTTTTCTATACTATGTAGGGATAATTGTGTCCAACAGAATATGAATCTTTAAGTGGGAGGGTGGGCCAATGAACAGAATATAGTCTTGGTGTCTGGAAGTCTAAGGCCTAAATCTCAGCACTGATATAATTTTAATATTGTTGAAACAAATGGGGCAGCAATATATATTTGATAGGCTATATTCCTTGCAGTCAGAAGTACTTGGGTTGTAATCTAGGCTCTCACACTTAATAGTTGTATGACATTGAGCAAATTAATCACCTTGAATTATTTCAGTTTCATTATCTCTATAATAGGAATGATTAACCTCACCTCAAAATTTTGTCATAAAGATAAACAGAAATGAAGTGTTTAACTTGCCTAGCATAGTCATGATACAAACAATATGTATGCATGGAGAAAAAAACTATTAAAATATTAAAAATGCATGTCTCTCAAGAGTGAGATTATAAATAAATTTTGTTTTTAGCTGCATGACTTTGGAAAAGTTATTTCACCTCTCAGAACCTCAATTTCCTTTACTATACAAATGAATAACAACAATAGTAATAATCAAAATAATGCTTTCATAGAATTGCTGTGAACATTTGATTTATAAGATTTTGAAAATAAAGCATTAGGACATTGCTTGTATATACTAAGTGTTTAATATAGATATTACCTATTATGGTTCATTTTTATTTATTTTGGTATATTTTGCCAATTTTCTATAAGTGGCCTGTTTTGTTTTCTTAATCATAAAAAATAAATAATGCACTTTATTGTTTTTAAAAGAAAGTGCCCCTTCGCCTGCATATTTCCAAGTGGGAGATCGATTAAGAAGGTGAAAATAAAGCAGGATATCATTTTCACCAATTCTATCACACTCTGATAATAGTCGCTGAGTGTAGTTACAAAGCTTCAACAGAGGCATCATAAGTGCTAGGGAATGAATAAAAGGACATACAACAAAGATGGTCATTTCCAACAGACTCACTTGTCCCTGAATATATCCTTGGGGTTTTAGAGGACAAGTACCATCATGAAATGGAGGATTTATAATTGCAACATTAAAGTAGTCCCTTCAACTTGGTGCTGTTATACTTTTCGTAATCAGTGGAAATTCAATTAATCCAGTTAATTAAATGTTGGTGAACCCAGAGTGAATCCTATTAATTAATGTTTCTGTATAAAGACATACCAGACCACACAGTGCTTTCCATCAAAGCTCACAGATGGCTGCCCGTTCATAGCTGTCACATTTCCATGTTGCTGTTGCTAGAGAGAGACACAGAGAATAAGACACAGCAAACCTGTGATTCCCAGCCTGGAGCCTACAGATGTGATCCCAGGGGACCATAAGTTTTCTATAAGAGTTTAAAAATGATTAGTTTCTATCTAGTTGGTAATATAAAAGCAATATAAGCTTCTAAATCTTCCGGGTGACAGTCTGAAGTAGGACATTGTCACACAGGTTTAGTGTCCATATAACTGGAGGTCTTACAATCATATTCAGGTAATATAAAGAACTTAAGGTAGCAGTATTGACTTCACTGTTTTTACTGTCAGTGGTGAGAAGGTAAGTATCAGAAACAACCTTCCAGCACTACCTCTAAACCAAAGTGTCTCTAACATTTTATCACTCCTACTTTTTTGGGGTACTTTACAAATGTTATTGAATTCTGACATTTTAAGTAGTCATGATACTGTCGTTGTCAGGTTCTGAAGTTCAGAGAAGTAGAGTAACTCTTCCAGTTCACACAGCTAGTCAGTGGTAGAGCTGATATTTGAAGTCTGATTTGAATCTACAACTTCAAGGGTGAGCTATCTCTAATATTACCTGTGATTATCGAGCTTAAAAGATCAGGTAGAGGAGATATGTGTTGTGCTCTCTAAATCCCACGACAGTAATACTGTTGAAGCCTGTTTCCATCAATAGCTTTACAAACAAGCTAGTGATCAGCTTGAACAAATAACTACTTGATTAGCTGACCTTATTATTAGAACCTTTACCACTATTACTACTAGGAAAAAAATGCAATTTTGCCTTAAATGAAATGAAGCACATATTTACAAGTTAATTATATGGAAGACTTGTATACACTTACATACTATTTTAAAAAGAGGAAATTGAGACCAAATATATTAATACTTTTTCCAGCTTCTGTGCTTTTTATTTTTATTTCTTTTTTTTTTTAAGGCTTTTAATGTCTGTTTTTAAATATACTTTATGTTCTAGGGTACATGTGTACAACATGCAGTTTTGTTATATATGTATACATGCGCCATGTTGGTGTGCTGCACCCTTTAACTCATCATTTACATTAGGTGTATCTCCTAATGCTATCCCTCCTCCCTCCCCCCATCCCACAACAGGCCCCAGTGTGTGATGTTCCCCACCCTGTGTCCAGGTGTTCTCATTGTTCAATTCCCACCTATGAGTGAGAACATGCAGTATTTGGTTCTCTGTTCTTGTGATAGTTTGCTGAGAATGATGGTTTCCAGCTGCATCCATGTCCCTACAAAGGACATGAACTCATCCTTTTTTATGGCTTCATAGTATTCCATGGTGTATATGTGCCACATTTTCTTAATCCTTTCTGACATTGATGGACATTTGGGTGGGTTCCAAGTCTTTGCTATTGTGAATAGTGCCGTAATAAGCATACATGTGCATGTGTCTTTATAGCATCATGATTTATAATCCTTTGGGTATATCCCCAGTAATGGGATGGCTGGGTCAAATGATATTTCTAGTTCAGGATCCTTGAGGAATCGCCACACTGTCTTCGAAATGGTTGAACTAGTTTACAGTCCCACCAACAGTGTAAAAGTGTTCCTATTTCTCCACATCCTCTCCAGCACCTGTTGTTTCCTGACTTTTTAATGATCGCCATTCTAACCGGTGTGAGATGGTATCTCATTGTGGTTTTGATTTGCATTTGTCTGATGAGCAGTGATGAGCATTTTTTCATGTGTCTGTTGGCTGCATAACTGTCTTCTTTTGAGAAGTGTATGTTCATATCCTTCACCCACTTTTGTTGGGGTTGTTTTTTTTTTGTAAGTTTGTTTGAGTTCTTTGTAGGTTCTGGATATTAGCGCTTTGTCAGATGAGTAGACTGTGAAAATTTTCTCCCTTTCTGTAGGTTGCCTGTTCACTCTGATGGTAGTTTCTTTTGCTGTGCAGAAGCTCTTTAGTTTAATTAGATCCCATTTATCAATTTTAGCTTTTGTTGTCATTGCTTTTGGTGTTTTAGACATGAAGTCCTTGCCCATGCCTATGTCCTGAATGGTATTGCCTAGGTTTTCTTCTGGGGTTTTTATGGTTTTAGGTCTAACATTTAAGTGTCTAATCCATCTTGAATTAACTTTTGTATAAGGTGTAAGGAGGATCCAGTTTCAGCTTTCTACATATGTCTAGCCAGTTTTCCCAGCACCATGTATTAAATAGGGAATCCTTTCCTCATTTCTTGCTTTTGTCAGGTTTGTCAAAGATCAGATGGTTGTAGATGTGTGGTATTATTTCCGAGGGCTCTGTTCTGTTCCACTGGTCTATATTTCTGTTTTGGTACCAGTACCGTGCTGTTTTGGTTACTGTAGCCTTTTAGTATAGTTTGAAGGCAGGTAGTGTGATGCCTCCAGCTTTCTTCTTTTGGCTTAGGACTGTCTTGGTAATGCAGGCTCTTTTTTGGTTCCATATGAACTGTAAGGTAGTTTTTTTCCAATTCTGTAAAGAAAGTCATTGGTAGCTTAATGGGGATGTCTTTGAATCTATAAATTACCTTGAGCAGTATGGCTATTTTCACAATATTGATTCTTCCTATCCATAAGCATGGAATGTTCTTCCATTTGTTTGTGTCCTCTTTTATTTCATTGAGCAGTGGTTTGTAGTTCTCCTTGAAGAGGTCCTTCACATCCCTTCTAAGTTGGATTCCTAGGTATTTTATTCTCTTTGAAGCAATTGTGAATGGGACATCACTCATGATTTGGCTCTCTGTTTGTCTGTTACTGGTGTATAAGAATGCTTGTGATTTTTGCACACTGATTTTGTATCCTGAGACTTTGCTGAAGTTGCTTATCAGCTTCAGGAGATTTTGGGGTGAGACAATGGGGTTTTCTAAATAGACAATCATGTTATCTGCAAACAGGGGCAATTTGACTTATTCTTTTCCTGATTGAATATCTTTTATTTCTTTCTCCTGCCTGATTGCCCTGGCCAGAACTTCCAACACTATGTTGAGTAGGAGTGGTGAGAGAGGGCATCCCTGTCTTGTGCCAGTTTTCAAGGGAATGCTTTCAGTTTTTGCCCATTCAGTGTGATATTGGCTGTGGGTTTGTCATAAATAGCTCTTATTATTTTGAGATACATTCCATCAATACCGAATTTATTGAGAGTTTTTATCAGGAAGGGCTGTTGAATTTTGTCAGAGGCCTTTCCTGCATCTATTGAGTTAATCATGTACTTTTTGTCTTTCGTTCTGTTTATATGCTGGATTACATTTATTGATTTGCATGTGTTGAACCAGCCTTGCATCCCAGGGATGAAGCCCACTTGATCATGGTGGATAAGCTTTTTAATGTGCTGCTGGATTCGGTTTGCTAGTATTTTATTGAGGATTTTTGCATCGATTTTCATCAGGGATATTGGTCTAAAATTCTCTTTTTTTGTTGTGTCTCTGCCAGGCTTTGGTATCAGGATGATGTTGGCCTCATAAAATGAGTTAGGGAGGATTCCCTCTTTTTCTATTGATTGGAATAGTTTCGGAAGGAAAAGTACCAGTTCCTCCTTGTACCTCTGGTAGAATTCGGCTGTGAATCCATCTGGTCCTGGACTTTTTTTTGGTTGGTAGGCTATTAATTATTGCCTCAATGTCAGAGCCTGTTATTGGTCTATTCAGGGATTCAACTTCTTCCTGGTTTACTCTTGTGAGAGTGTATGTGTCCAGGAATTTATCCATTTCTTCCAGGTTTTCTAGTTTATTTGCGTAGAGGTGTTTACAGTATTCTTGGATGGTAGTTTGTGTTTCTGTGGGGTCAGTAGTGATATCCCCTTTATCATTTTTTTATTATTTCTATTTGATTCTTCTCTCTTTTCTTCTTTATTAGTCTTGCTAGCGGTCTATCAATTTTGTTGATGTTTTCAAAAAAACAGCTCCTGGATTCATTGATTTTTTGAAGGGTTTTTTTGTGTCTCTAACTCTTTCAGTTCTATTCTGATCTTAGTTATTTCTTGCCTTCTGCTAGCTTTTGAATGTGTTTGCTCTTGCTTCTCTAGTTCTTTTAATTGTGATGTTAGGGTGTCAATTCTAGATCTTTCCTGCTTTCTCTTGTGGGCATTTAGTGCTATAAATTTCCCTCTATACAATGCTTTAAATGTGTCCCAGAGATTCTGGTATGTTGTATCTTTGTTCCCATTGGCTTCAAAGAACATCTTTATTTCTGCCTTCATTTCGTTATGTACCCAGCAGTGATTCAGGAGCTGGTGTTCAGTTTCCATGTTGTTGAGCGGTTTGGAGTGAGTTTCTTAATCCTGAGTTCTAGTTTGATTGCACTGTGGTCTGAGAGACAGTTTGTTATAATTTCTGTTCTTGTACATTTGCTGAGGAGTGCTTTACTTCCAACTATGTGGTCAATTTTGGAATAAGTGTGATGTGGTGCTGAGAAGAATGTATATCCTGATGACTTGGGGTAGAGAGTTCTGTAGATGTCTACTAGGTCTGCTTGGCGCAGAGCTGAGTTCAATTCCTGGATATCCTTGTTAACTTTCTGCCTCGTTGATCTGTCTAATGTTGACAGTGGTGTGTTAAAGTCTACCATTATTATTGTGTGAGTGTCTAAGTCTCTTTGTAAGTCTCTAAGGACTTGCTTTATGAATCTGGGTGCTCCTGTATTGGGTGCATATATATTTAGGATAGTTAGCTCTTCTTGTTGAATTGATCCCTTTACTATTTTGTAATGGCCTTCTTTGTCTCTTTTGATCTTTGTTGGTTTAAAGTCTGTTTTATCAGAGACTAGGATTGCAACCCCTGCCTTTTTTTGTTTTCCATTTGCTTGGTAGATCTTCCTTCATCCCTTTATTTTGAGCCTATGTGTGTCTCTGCATGTGAGATGAGTCTTCTGAATACAGCAAACTGATGTGTCTTGACCCTTTATCCAATTTGCCAGTCTGTGTCTTTTAATTGGAGCATTTAGCCCATTTGCATTTAAGGTTAATATTGTTATGTGTTCATTTGATCCTGTCATTATTATGTTAGCTGGTTATTTTGCTCATTGATTGATGCAATTTCTTCCTAGCATTGATGATCTTTACATTTTGGCATGTTTTTGCAGTGGCTGGTACCGATTGTTCCTTTCCATGTTTAGTGCTTCCTTCAGGAGCTCTTGTAGGGCAGGACTGGTGGTGACAAAATCTCTCAGCATTTGCTTGTGTGTAAAGGATTTTATTTCTCCTTCACTTATGAAACTTAGTTTGACTGGATATGAAATTTTGGGTTGAAAATTCTTTTCTTTAAGAATGTTGAATATTGGCCCCCACTCTCTTCTGGCTTGTAGAGTTTCTGCCGAGAGAGCTGCTGTTAGTCTGATGGGCTTCCCTTTGTGAGAAACCTGACCTTTCTCTCTGGCTGCCATTATCATTTTTTTCCCTCATTTCAACTTTGGTGAATCTGATAATTATGTGTCTTGGAGTTGCTCTTCTCCAGGAGTATCTTTGTGGCATTCTCTGTATTTCCTGAATTTGAATGTTGGCCTGCCTTGCTAGGTTGGGTAATTTCTCCTGGATAATATCCTGTAGAGTGTTTTCCAACTTGGTTCCATTCTCCCCGTCACTTTCAGGTACACTAATAAGACGTAGATTTGGTCTTTTCACATAGTCCAATATTTCTTGGAGGCTTTGTTCATTTCTTTTTACTCTTTTTTCTCTAATCTTCTCGCTTCATTTCATACATTTGATCTTCAGTCACTGATACCCTTTCTTCCAGTTGATCGAGTTGGTTACTGAAGCTTGTGCATTTGTCACATAGTTCTCGTGTTATGGTTTTCAGCTCTATCAGGTCATTTGGGACTTCTCTCCATTGCTTATTCTAGTTAGCCATTCGTCAAATCTTTTTTCAAGATTTTAGCTTCTTTGCGATGGGATCAAACTTCCTCTTTAGCTTGGAGAAGTTTGATCGTCTGAAACCTTCTTCTCTCAACTCATCAATGTCATTCTCCATCCAGCTTTGTTCTGTTGCTGGCGAGGAGCTGCATTTTTTTGGAGGAGGAGAGGCACTCCGATTTTTAGAATCTTCAACTTTTCTGCACTGCTTTTTACCCATCTTTGTGGTTTTTTTCTACCTGTGGTCTTTGATCATGGTGACATACAGATGGCATTTTGGTGTGGATGTCATTTCTGTTTGTTAGTTTTCCTTCTAACAGCCAGGACCCTCAGCTGCAGGTCTGTTGGAGTTTGCTGGAGGTCCACTCCAGACTCTGTTTGCCTGGGTATCAGCAGTGGAGGCTGCAGAATAGTGAGTATTGCTGAACAGCCAATGTTGCTGCCTGATCATTCCTCTGGAAGCTTCATCTCAGAAGGGTACCTGGCCATGTGAGGGGTGAGGTGTCAGTCTGCCCCTAGTGGGGGATGTCTCCCAGTTAGGCTACTCGGGGGGCAGGGACCACTTCAGGAGGCAGTCTGTCTGTTCTCAGATCTCAAACTCCGTGCTGGGAGAACCACTACTCTCTTCAAAACTGTCAGACAGGGACATTTAAATCTGCAGAGGTTTCTGCTGCCTTTTGTTTGGCTATGCCCTGTCCTGAGAGGTGGAGCCTACAGAGGCAGGCAGGCCTCCTTGAACTGGGGTGGGCTTCACCCAGTTCGAGCTTCCCTGCTGCTTTGTTTATCTACTCAAGCCTCAGCAATGGCAAGCGCCCCTCCCCCAGCCTCACTGCCGCCTTACAGTTAGATCTCAGACTGCTGTGCTAGCATTGAGGTGGGCTCCATGGGCGTGTGACCCTCCGAGCCAGGTGCTGGATATAATCTTCTGGTGTGCTGTTTGCTGAGACCCTTGGTAAAGCACTGTATTAGAGTCGGAGTGAGAGGATTTTCCAGGTATTGTGTGTCAAGGTTTCCCTTGGCTAGGAAAGGGAATTCCTTTCCCCCTTGTGCTTCCCAGGGTAAGGCGATGTCTCACCCTGCTTCGGCTCTCACTCAGTGGGCTGCACCCACTGTCCTGCACCCACTGTCTGACACTCCCCAGCAAGATGAACCCAGTACCTCACTAGAAATGCAGAAATCGCCTGTCTTCTGTGTCACTCACGCTGGGAGCTTGAGGCTGGAGCTCTTCCTATTCGGCCATCTTGGAACCACCCCCCCCAATATATTAATACTAATTACACTTAATTTTTTTAATATATTAATATAGTTAATAGTAAATGTGCATGAACATAACTCACCTACTAAAATAAAAAAATCGTATTGGCTAACAATACAAAATTCAACCCTATCTTCATATTGAAAGGCACAGTTAAAAAGAGATTCAGAAAGGTAAAAAATAAAAATATATACCAGACAAATACGAATGCAAGAAAAGCAAGTGTAAAACTCTTGATATCAAGAAAGATAAAATTTGGCCAGGCGCGATGACTCATGACTGTAATCCCAGCACTTTGGGAGACTGAGGCAGGCAGATAACTTGAGGTCAGGAGTTTGAAAGCATCCTGGGCAACACGGAGAAACCCCCTCTCTACTAAAAATATAAAAATTAGCTGGGTGTGGTGGTGCCTGGCTGAGGCACGAGAATCGCTTGAACCCAGGAGGCAGAAGTTGATGTGAGCCAAGACTGCGCCTCTGCCCTTCAGCATGGGGGACAAAGTGAGACTCTCTCAGAAAAAAAAAAAAAGAAAGATAAAATTTGAATAAAAATTAAATATCTACATAAATGAGAAAATATATGAAATATTGGAAGAGTCAATATTTTAAAGATATCAATTTTCTCCACATTTATCTAATGAATCAATGCAATAGTAATAAACATCTTGGCCATCCTTTTTTTGTGTGTAGTAACTGACAATCTGAGTCTAAAATTATTTGAAAATGCAAATTACCAGGGTTAGTGAAAAAGAAAAAAAAACTGAACAAAGTTCGGTGACGTAGGTTACCCGCTTTCAAGAATTAATAGAAAACTACAATAACCAAGTCTATATGGTTTTGATGTAAGGATATTCAACTTAATAAACTAGAATTGAGAGACTAGAAATAAGTTTTATAATGTACAGTGGATTAATTTGGACAAAGATGCCAATGAAATTTAATGAGGAAAGGAAAAGTACTTTCAACAAATGTGATCAAACGATCTTAACTCCTACTTCACACCCTATACAAAAACTAATTTGAGATGGGTCATAGATATAAACATAAGAGCTAAGAGTACAAAGCTTCTAGAATGAAATCCAGGAGAGTCACTTTGTAAACTTGAGGTAGGCAAAGATCTTTTAGAAAAGAGCCGAAAGCACAGACCATAAAAGAAAAAAAAACCTGATAAATGTCATTAAACAAAATGTATCAAGTCTTCAAAAGACACCAGTAAGAAAATGAATAGGCAAGTCAAAACTTGCAGAAAATATCCACATTATACATGCCTGATTCAATAATAATTAAATGATTATTATAAATCTGTAATAAAAAGACAACTCTATAAAAATGGGTAAATGTCTTGAACAGACCCTTCACAAAAAGAAAAATACATAAATATTTCATTCATATAAGGAAATGCATGAATGGTCGAAAAGTACATCAAAATGAGCTCGACATCATTAGGTTTCAGTAAAATAAAAACAAAAACCACAATGTTACACAATTTTATAGTCATTAGGGTAATTACAGTTAAAAAATTTGACAGCACTAAATAGGTGCTAAGATGTGGGTCAACTGAACCTTGCAAATGTTGCTAGCGGGGATGTAAAATAACACAATCACATTGGGATAATTCTTTTGGATATATTGTTAGGCAAACAAGCAAGGGGGAAAAAGTGTGCACGGTATGCTTCATTTATTGTTAAAAAGGTGATAGAGTAATAAAAATCTATTTTACAGAATGGGTTAGATGGGACATGAGAAGCTACACTTCTCTGAATATGCCTTGTTCTGTAGGTTTGGTTTAAAAATCATATAAATCATTTGCCTAATTATAAAACAAAATCAAATAGAAAATTTCCTTAACAATAAATACGTCAACTTTTTATCTAGGTGGTGGCAGAAAACAGAAGGAAAGGAACTATTTCAAGAAAATGCAACACATAAATAATCTTAGTAGGATATACCCAAAGGACAAGCTGAACTGCAATAAATAAATAAATAAATAAAACTCTTAAAGTGTTTTAGTAGTTATAATGTTAGTTGTAATCTTGGTAGTCTTATTCTGACTGTTGTGCTTGTATTATGGGATAAAACACATGTATAGTTATGTAATATTTTAATTCCATCATTCCTTGGGTTTTGAGGACTGGCATTCTTGACTTTAAAGAAAGGAGATTCAGATTTAAGATAATTGAGCTTAAATAAAAACTTGTATTTTAAAAATTGAATTTGTAGTTATCAGTGTAAATTCATGATTGTGTTTTATTTAAAATATTCTTAAACTTTTTATACTAAAAAGGTTTAGAAACAATCACTAATGCAGTAGCAATGAGTCCCTATAGAATTCATATTGTGGCCTTAAAATTTGTTACTTTCTATTAGAAACCACTGGTCCTTGGGGAAATGACTATTTTCAGGTATGAGGTAGAAAGTGTCCAAGATAAGCCTGAGACATTTTGTTTTAACAGATAAGAAGGTATTATCAGATATCAAGCATCACCAGTTTATTTAAAAGGACAAGAGGAAATTTGAAGTGGCTAGAAGTGGTCAAATATAGCGCTTTTTTTTAATTGAAGAAAAATTTACATACAGTTAGTGATATACACAGAGAAGTGAAGATGGGACAATGTAATAATCAACAAAGGTAATATTTGTAATATATTGCAATATATCAAATATATTTAAATCTTGAGTTCATAATGAAATGAAAAAAGACATAAAAATTTGTTACTGTTGAAAAATACTAGAAAATCAACTCATTGATTTAAAACCGCTAAAGGTAAAGAATCATGTATCTATCCTGTCTTTCCTAGACAAACTGCATTTTTGGGTGGCTAAACTATAGATGAGAGCAAGTTTATTCCAGTTAGTTAACGAAGGATTCCAGTTAGTTAATGAAGAAGAAATGGCAGAAATAAAGTATCACCATTTTGCATTTCCCAATGATCTGGCTATTGATAATCAATAGCTGCTAATATCACAAAATTGGAGTCTTATGAAATATTATTTTATATAATATATTGTATTATATATACACATATATGTGTGTATATATAGAGTCATGTATGTGTGTGTGTGTGTGTGTATATATATATATATATAGTAGTCTCAGCAGAGAAAAATGGAATCTGTATCTAATCAGGACTCAAGATGCAATGAGCAGGTGTCAGAACATACAGAGTGCAGAGAAACATGTTAAACAATATGATAATACAATAACCATGCAATCAGGAAAATCCAAACTGAGGGTAATTCTACAATCTTGTTTTTTCAACAAATCCATTGCAAAAAAAAAAACCCTGAAAATAATGAAAGAAAGCCTATAGATTAAACACCACAATTAGAGTAATAGCAATTGCTCCCAATATGTGGATCTTATTTTATTTATTTATTTATTTACTTTTTATTATACTCTAAGTTCTAGGGTACATGTGCACAATGTGCAGGTTTGTTACATATGTATACATGAGCCATGTTTGTGTGTTGCACCCATTAACTTGTCATTTACATTAGGTTTATCTCCTAATGCTATACCTCCCCCCTTCCCCCTCCCCACAATAGGACCCAGTGTGTGATGTTCCCCTTCCTGTGTCCAAGTGATCTCATTGTTCAGTTCCCACCTATGAGTGAGAACATGCAGTATTTGGTTTTCTGTTCTTGTGATAGTTTGCTGAGAATGATGGTTTCCAGCTGCATCCATGTCCCTACAAAGGACACAAACTCATCCTTTTTTATGGCTACATAGTATTCCATGGTGTATATGTGCCACATTTTCTTAATCCAGTTTGTCACTGTTGGACATTTGGGTTGATTCCAAGTCTTTGCTATTGCGAATAGTGCTGCAATAAACATACGTGTGCATGTGTCTTTATAGCAGCATGACTTATAATCCTTTGGGTATATCCCCAGTAATGGGATGGCTGGGTCGAATGGTATTTCTAGTTCTAGATCCTTGAGGAATCGCCACACTGTTTTCCACAATGGTTGAACTAGTTTACAGTCCCACCAACAGTGTAAAAGTGTTCCTATTTCTCCACATCCTCTCCAGCACCTAGTTTTATTCCAGATCAACCAAACTTTCAAAAAAATGATAATAATGATATTTATGAGACAAAAGTCTTAATACTAACTGAATGTCTGATACTAAGAACATATTATTAGGAGGTGTGGGAATGATATTGTTATGTTAACAAAAAGGAAACATATATAAGGTTTGGGATTAGTTTCAAAATGATATGAAAGAGAGAGGTAAAGTACAGGTATAACAAAATGGGTTTTGAGTTGGTAATTATTGAAGCTAGATGATGACTATTTGAGAGTTAATTATTGTGTGTTGTCTCTGTTAAAATTTTCTATAATAAAAAACTAGAAATATATAAATATTGCAAAATGCAGTATATAATAAGGGCACACAAGTTTTATATTTTATGTTATTTTATATAACGTTCTGTTTTATACATGCAACATTTCAAAATAAAATATTTAAAATACTGTCTTACATATTTTACAATGTAAATATATGAAAGGAATAACAAATATATAACCTATTGAAATATGTTACATAGTAAAATATATAACACTAAAATGTATACTGTACTATGTATATTGTCTTAGTTTATTTTGTGTTGCTGTAGCATGCCACAGATTGGTTAATTTATAATGAACATAAATTTATTGGCTCACAGTTCTGGAGGCTGGGAAGTCCAGTCTGGCATCTGTCTTGACAGGTACTGGCATCTCTCAAGAGCCTTCTTGCTACATCATCACATGGCAGAAAATGGAAGGGCCAAGAGACATAAGGGGCCCAAACTTGACCCTTTATAATGGCAGTAATCCTACCTATGAGAGCAAAGACTTCATCGCCCAATTGCCTCTTAAAATCTCTCCTCTTAAAACTGCTACAATGGCAACTAAATTTCAACATAAGTTTTGGAGGGAACAAAGAGTCAAGCCATAGCATATAGGTTTTAAAAGAATAATTTCTTCTGTTGTCACTGAGACTTTGGCCTTACAAAATTAATCAATTAATCTCACTTCCTATATTTTGTCTGGAAATCTTAGCAGCTTTGCACCAAGACTTAGGCGAATCATATTTCTTTTACAAGTATAAAGGAAAAGTCGTAAGTCCTAATTCATTCTCCTAAGTCCTAATTCACTTTTCTCAAATTCTCACAAATCATCCCTTTGATTCTCTTTTTCTTGGTAAAACATGGTTTTTAAATTACATTGTCTACGTATTTTGTTTATTAATGTATTATGCTTAATAAATAAATGTGGATAAGATAAACAAGGTCTCTGCCTTCACAGCTGGCTCCTCCATCAATTTGCTACATGAACATAGGCAAGTCTTTGTTTTCAGTTAGAACCTCTGTTTTCAAATCTGAAAAACGATGTGTGTGGGTCTTAAGATCTCTAAAGAATTCTTCTAGGTTTAAAATTCTACAAAACAATGATTCAATCATTTATTTCTATCTGGCATGCAGTACTTATATCCACATTGTGAAGATGCTTTCCGTTCTGTACTGTATCAACACTTGGATCATCATGAAATCAACAATCAATTTCATTTAGTTTTTTGTTTATTGCAGCAAAACAGGCTTTACTTCAACCACCACTTTCCAATGAGTCATTGTAAAGGGTTTCACAATTAACTATGTTTGGGAAATACTAGAAATTGTGTAACATTGACTTAAACCACCCTCTTAGTTAGAAAGTAAATTATATTGCTATGATTCTTCTTCTTTTTTTTCTTGCCTGATGACTAAGTTTTATAATTGAGTCTACAACAAAATAATTCTAAAATAAATTTTTCATCAGAGGCAACTTAGAAATCAATTTTTTTTGCAGGGCTATGCATGCAGGAATTTTAACTCAATGTTAATCCTTGTGTTTGTATAATCTGAAGTTTGCTACAATGTTTTCTGGTGCATCATAAATGTTTCCACATTAGTATGACACATTGGGCAAATAATCAAAAGCAATCAGCCCAGGACAGGCAACCAGCTCAGAGCTGGTAACAGCTCAGAGCTGGTGAGCAGCCCTAGGGTTGAGGAAATCAATATCTAGGTTCCCTAGTACCTCATTCACAGCAAAATGGCTGCGAAGCTCTGATGTATTTTTTGCTCTCACAGAATAAAAAACATGTTTGTTGTTTGGACAGCAGCCTTCTCAACAAATCTTTCAAAAAGAAATTCATTCATCCAGAAATTCTCATTTTGAGGGCAGTATAGTTTAGCGGTATCCCCAAGCAGAGATTCACTTATAAGTTATGAGAACTTCAGGGAAATATGGCATTTAATGCAGAAATAGAACATCACTGTAGGGATTCATGGTTCTATCACCAAAATTACGTGAATCACGATAAGTTCATTCCAAGTAAATAAGTTTCTTATACAAGTTACAAATATATGGCTAATCACAAAATAATTTTAATATATTCTGCTATATTTAAAAACAATGACAAACTCTAGCAGCTATCCAATAAAAGCTGAGTTAATAATCTTGATATAGAAAACACAGCCCTTATTGTTGTGAAGGTGTCAAAGTGATGTAATATTGGTCATACAGGGTTAGGAATGGAATTGTAGAACTGTTTCTACAGCTGTGTACAGCATGGATACAGAACTTTTAGTTTTGAAACATTTAAAAACTCGAAGTCATTTGATCTTATTCCCTATAGTCAAGTCAATGATGTAACACATGCTAGCTGATGGGTTCTGATTCAGTAACTAAGATTATTTAAATGAGTAGATTTGATAACTTTCAGAACATTAATTCATTAGCATCTTAGAAATTCTGATTATTCTGTAGATGTTAGTCATTATTGCTAAATAAATAATAAAAATAATGAGATGTATTTATGGAGGCACATTGCTTCACCTGGGCTGCATGATGGCATTCTTACGTGGAAGAAAACTGTAACTAGTTGCCCAGAAAACACTTAGATTTGAAGTGTCATGTGCATAGTTTTTCAAAAAGATGTGCTCTTGGGACAAAACTCTTAAAAGAGAAGGATGCATAATCGAGTAGAGAGGGGAGTTTAACTGAGATACTGGCCCTAAGATTCCTCAGTTTACACAACATGGAGCTCTGGAGCTAGAATAGTACTTCAGCATGGTCAGGCATTGGGCATAGGTGGCCAGTCTTTATACTGACACATCAAGTAGTCATTGGATGGATGTCATTGGCTAGGTAGCTTTATGCAGTTGAGATAATTTCTGATAGGGCTATGTCTGATGTCTGCTAATATCAATCCCAGCATCTGGTTACTCTTTGTAACCATAGCCTTGTTCTCTTGATCTAAATTCACTATTAGGCTTGTAGGACTTAATATGTTAATCTCAGCCCTCCATTCTCTATATATGTTAATTATAACACAATGAGGGACATTTACTTATTAATAACATGAAACCATCCTTTACATGAGAAAATACCTTAATATCTATGCATATTCAACCCCTTCTCATCTTATCACCAGCAATGAATTTCTCCTGCTCTCTAGAAAATGACAAAGTGGTTTAAATAATAATTAAATGGTTAGGAGTTTTAACCTGAGCCTTTATGCCTATTCTGCCTTATATTAGCTATACTTGTCAGCAAGATGGTTCCGTCTCACCTATAAAAAGGAATAGTGTATGTAGCTACTATCTAGGATTATTGTAAATAATAAAACATACATTTATGCCAAGTACTTAACATTAGGCCTGGCATAGCTCTAATTCTAAACAAATTAGATATTTTCTTATTATTAAAATTATTGTTATGAGATAATTTGTTTGTTCTTCGAATCCCCAGAAATCTGTCTAAATACTTAGATACCCAAGTCTATATAATGAGGGTTGCAAACTCAAATGTGTATGTGGGGACAATACGGATGAAGACAATGAGTAAAGCTGGCCATGCGTTTGACAAGTAGGAGTGGTAGCAGTTGTGGCAAATGGTAGAGGACCTGTCCTCTCTAAAATGGCACAATTACTCAGTTATAGTCAATGGGAATAAAGGCTCTGTGTTGCTGGATTCTCTGGATTTTCATGAGAATGTTTCCCATTTAAAAGTGTTGGAGAATGGTCATGGTGGTTCACACCTGTAATCCCAGCACTCTGGGAGGTTGAGGCAGAAGGATCACTTGAAGCCAAAAGTCTGAGACCAGCCTAGGCAACAAAACGAGAACCCATCTCAAAAAATAAAAATAAAAAATAAAAAATTAGCATGGTGCAATGGCATGCTCCTGTAGTCACAGCTACCTGGAAGGGCTGAGGTGAGAGAATCACTTGAGTCCAGAATATTGAGGCTGCAGTGAGCTATGATTATGTCACTGTACTGTAGCCTGGATGATGGAGAGAGACCCTGTCTTTTAAAAATAAAGTAAAAGTGTGGGAAATGAGTACAGATTTTTAAGAAACACTGTTTTTTATCTTCTTAAGTGTGAGAAACTTAAAACACATCTGTGACCCAGATTCAGCCCCTGGTCCACCCTTACGTTATTCACTGAATTTAGTTTATTCAAGCTTTTGCCATCATCTTTCACTTACCAAATATTTGCTGAGCTGTGACTGTGTGTGAGAGACCCTGTGCTTGGGGTAGATGAGGTCCTCATCCTCTTAGAGCTTGCTTTATAATGTGTGTATCTCATAGTAGTTTGTGTGCATGGTCGGCAGAGGCAGGAAGAGTCACAACCCCTGCCCCTGTGCGCAAACCACTATGCATTTTCATGAAGTCATAAAATAAGTCAGCTGTAGAGCAGAAACTCATATTTCATAATAATTCCCTCTCTTGTCTTGTTTAGTCTGAATGCAAAATTCTCCCACAGCTGATATAGAAAGCACACCTCCCAACTTTTAAAATTCATAATATGTATTTTTCTAAATCTGTGACTCCAAAGGGGAGTTTATCTTCCTCATCGCCTAGGGGTAAAAATAAGAAAATGATTATGAATCATTTTTAGTTGATGTTAGAAATTTATATCACCTTTTTTTTGTAGAGCCTACAGAAATTGAAGTGGTTTTCATTGATGAATGATCTAGAGGAAAGGAAGAGTAATAAAATCTGCTGTTGCAAACATAAAAAAAAAATGAAAGAACTTTAATGGATTATATTATATATGGAAAAATAACCAAGTATTAAAAAGTGTTGCTCAGACCCACACAAATATAGTCAACTTACTTTTAACAAAGGCACAAAGGCAATTCAATCAAGAAAGGATAGTCATTTCAGCAAATGATGTTGGAACAACTGGATGTCCACATGCAAAACACTTTTCCAAGACACAGACTTTACACTTGATGTAAAAATTAATGCAAAATAGATGATAGATAGAAGTGTAAAACAAATATCTATACAATTTCTGGGGAAAAATAGGAGAAAATCTAAGTAACCTTGGGTTTGGTGGTGAGTTTTTACAAACAACAAAAAAACATAATGCTTTAAAGAATAGAAAAAAGCAAAACAATGGTAATTTGAACTGGATTTGTTTCCTAGGGCTGCCATAACGAAGCATCACAAACCAAGTGGCTTAAATAACAGCAATTGATTATCTCATATTTTTGGAGGCTAGAAGTCCAAAGTCAAGGTGTTGGCAGTCCTATCCTTGCTCTGAAGCTGCTAGGAGGCACCCTTCCTTGCCTCTTTCTAGCTCCTGGGAACCCTCTGGTGTTTTTGGCTCATAGATACATCACGCCAATCTCTGCCTCCAGGGTTACATGGACTTGTTTCCTGTCTGTCTGTATCCAAATACCCCTCTCCTTTTTTTTTTTTTTTCCTGAAATGGAGTCTTGCTCTGTTGCCAGGCTGGAGTGCAGTAGCAGGATCTCAGCTCACTGAGACCTCCGTCTCCCGAATTCAAGCAATTCTCCTACCTTAGCCTCCCAATTAGCTGGAATTACAGGCACCTGCCACCAGGCCTGGCTAATTTTTGTATTTTAATAGAGACGGAGTTTTGCCATGTTGGCCAGGATGGTCTCAATCTCTTGACCTCGTGATCCACCCGCCTCAGCCTCCCAAAGTGCTGGGATTACAGGTGTAAGCCACCCCGTTCGACCCCTTTTTTTAAAGTAATGATGTCAGTCATTGGATTTAAAACTTCCCCTAATCCATTGTGACCTTATCTCAACTTGACTACCTCTGTAAAGAACCTATGTCTAAACAAGATCACACTCACAGATATCGGGTATTAGGACAACCCATAGCACGGATTATATTAAAATTTTAAAATTCTGCTCTGTGACAGACACTACTACAAGAATAAAAAGATAAGCCCCAGATTTGGGCGAAAAAAAAGTTTACGAAATACATATCTGATTACATATTGTATCCCAAATATACAAAAAACTTTTTTATTTTATTTTATTTTATTTTTATACTTTAAGTTCTGGGGTACATGTGCACACTGTGCAGGTTTGTTACATAGGTATACATATGCCATGTTGGTTTACTGCACCCATTAACTCATCATTTACATTAGGTATTTCTTCTAATGCTATCCCTCCCCCATCCCCAAACCCTAAGACAGGCCCCAGTGTGTGATGTTCCCCACCCTGTGTCCAAGTGTTCTCCCTGTTCAGTTTTCACAAGGAGTGAGAACATGTGGTATTTGGTTTTCTGTCCTTGCGATAGTTTGCTCAGAATGATGGCTCCCAGCTTCATCCATGTCCCTACAAAGGACGTGAACTCATCCTTTTTTATGGCTGCATAGTATTCCACGGTGTATATGTGCCACATTTTCTTAATCTAGTCTATCATTGATGGACATTTCGGTGGGTTCGAAGTCTTTCCTATTGTGAATAGTGCTGCAATAAACATATGTGTGCGTGTGTCTTTATAGCAGCATGATTTATAATCCTTTGGGTATATACTCAGTAATGGGATGGCTGGGTCAAATGGTATTTCTAGTTCCAGATTCTTGAGGAATCGTCACAGTGTCTTCCACAATGGTTGAACTAGTTTACAGTTCCACCAACAGTGTAAAAGTGTTCCTATTTCTCCACATCCTCTCCAGCACCTGTTGTTTCCTGACTTTTTAATGATTGCCATTCTAACTGGTGTGAGATGGTATCTCATTGTGGTTTTGATTTGCATTTCTCTGATGGCTAGTGATGATGAGCATTTTTTCATGTGTCTGTTGGCTGCATTAAAACACAAAGATAAGAAAACAAAGAACCCAATTAAAAAATGGCAAAAAGTCTGGCAAAATACCTCACCAGAAAAGATATACAAATGCCAAATAAGCATATGAAAAGATGCTCAATGTCATTTATCATTAGATAAATGCAAATTAAAACAATGATGAGATACCACTATCCACGTTGTAGAATGGCTAAAATTAACACGATAAAACTGACAGTACCATTTTCTGGTAAGATGTGGAGCAATAAGAATTCTCATTCATTACTGGTGCAGATACAAAATGACACCACCCCTTTAGAAGACAATTTGGCAGTTTCTTACAAAACTAAATATAGTCTAACCATATGATCTAGGAATAGTGCTCTTAGGTATTTACACAACTAACTTGAAAATTCATGTCCACACAGATGTCTGCATGCAAATATTTATAGTAGCTTTAATAAAAATCACCAAAAACTGGAAGCAATGAAGATGTCCTTAAACAGATTGATGCACAAACTTTTGTATACCCATACACCAGAATATTATTTAGCAATACAAAGGAAATGAATTATAAAGTTATGCAAAGATGTGTGTGAGTCTTAAATCCATATTGCTAAGTTCCAGAAGCCAGTCTAGAAGGCTACCTACTGTATTATTCCATTTATATGATATTCAGGAAAAGGAAAAGCTATAAGGATAACAGAAAGGTCAGAAGGGGATTGAGTACAGAAGACTTTTTCAGAGAGAGAAACTATTCTGTATAGTCCTGTAATAGTAGATACATGATGTTATGCAATTGTTAAAACCAACAGGACTTCACAGCAAGCAAAAGTCCTGATGTATGCGCATTAAAAAAGTCATTTAGGAGCTCAGGGAACCCAGGATAGAGTGCAAACTGTGACAAAGGAATCTAACTGTATTACAAACATATGAAACTTTATTGAAGGAAGTAATGGGAAACAGTGCCAACAAAAGTAACTTTGTAACGGGTGAAATCTTAAGACTAAAGGCAAAAGTACCTGCACAAAAGCACTGTAATTTAGTTGAAAAAATTGTTGCGTATGGGCTGTTGGCGATATGATATTGCCATACATGTACCCTGATGGAAAAATTAAATAAATGAATGGCAAATGGTGCAAGCCAGGTTTTTCTTTGTTAGAGTAAGAAGTTATAGACATACAAGGAGAGAAGTCTAAACTCATGTTTGAATTAACATAGTACATATGAATATTTTATACATACAGATATGTGTACATACATATGTTAATAAACACATATGTATACACATACACTTATTTCCTTGCTCTGTCAGCTAAGAAAGCTTAGAAGCAATGATACCCAGTAGCAACCAGCACACCTAACATACAGATGCTGGTTTTTAATACCATTTTCTAATAAAATGACTTAGGGCTGTTTGCAGAAATGATTGATTCTAAGGTTCTGGCAGAAAATATACAAGATGAAGTTGGAGTGCCTTATATTGTCAAAATTTAAGGAACTGCTCAGCAACAAAAGTAAAATACAGTGATGGGGGTACATCAAAAGGACACAACGGTCACCTAAAAGAACTCTCAAAGATCAAAGCTGGAATGATGTGATTCACAAAATAAAGTAGTATTGGATTGTAACAAAAGTATAAAATGAATATATGTGAGTCTATGTTGATATAAAATAAATTATTGAGTAAATAGTTAAATCTCTATTGGGGGTGAATCCACGAATCTCTCCTACATAACTTTCTACCTCTTAAAGTGTATGCTTCTTATAGTAACTTCCTTCCAAAGACTAGAGTGTGGAGAGGAGGACAAAAGAGTAACTTTGCAGTGTAGCAACCTAATAGTACCTCAGCCAGAAGATCAAGATTAACATTCATACAGACAAGTTATGTTAATAGCATATACTCTAGATATGATATGATGAAAAAGGCACTTTACCTCTCTGGTCTTCCTTCCTAACCTATAACCCCAGTCTAATTATGACATAAACTCAAAGGAATCTCAGTTGAGGAACAGTCTACAAAGCACGTGACTACTCCTCAAAATAGTCAAGGTCATCAAAAACAAGGGAAGTCTGAGAAATAGGTGCAGCTAAGGGAAGTTACAGCTAAGGAGACTTTATGACTAAATGTAATGTGATATTCTGGGTAGGATCTTAGAACAGAAAAAGAACAATAGGTACAACTAAAGGAATCGGGATAAAGTATGGAATTCAGTTAATAGTATCAGTATTGATTCATTAAATTATATCAAAAGTGCCATAGTGATGTAAGGTGTTAGTAATAAGGAAAATTTGGTGTAATATATATAAAAGCTCTGAAATTTTTATATAAATCTAAATCTACATCAGTTCCTCCTTATCCATAGTATTAATTTCTGTGGTTTCAGTTACACAAAATCAACCATGATCCAAACATGTTAAATGGAAAATTAAGAAATGAGCGATTTATAAGTTTTAAATCGCATATCATTCCGAGTAGTGTGATAAAATCTCACTCCATCCTTTTCTCCAGCATATTTGTTAGTCACTTAATAGCCACCTTGGTTATCAGATCAACAGATCACAAGATGAAGGGAGAGAACAGTACAATAAGACATTTTGAGAGCGAGAGACCACATTCACATAACTTTTATTACAGTATATTGTTATAATTATCCTATTCTAGTATTAATTTTTGTTAGTCTCTTACTGCGTCTAATTTATAAATTGATCTTCATCATAGATACGTATACATAGGAAAAAAATATAGTGTATATGGGGTTTGGTACTACATAAGCTGCATAGAAATGAATGCAGTTTCAAGCATGGTCTTGGAATGTATCCCCAATGCATAAGAGGAGACAACTATATTTTAAAGTAAAATGTGTTTAAAATTTTAAAAAATGTATTAATAGTTCAAACATATTTACAGGAGAATACAGTTTAAGTGTAACCATAAGAAGTTCTGGCCAGGCGCAGTGGCTCATGCCTATAATCCTAGCACTTTGGGAGGCAGGTGGGCAGATCACCTGAGGTCAGGAGTTCAAGACCAGCCTGGCCAATATGGTGAAACCAGTCTCTACTAAAAATACAAAAAATTACCTGGGTGCTGTGGCGCATGCCTGTAATCCCAGCTGAGGCAGGAGAATCGCTTGAATCCAGGAGGTAGAGGTTGCGGTGAGCCAAGATCGCACCACTGCATTCTAGCATGGGCTACAGAGGGAAACTTTCAAAAAAAAAAAAAAAAAAAAGTTCTATGTTGGCAGTCAAATCTTATTTTCCTTATTTATTTTCAGCTGGAAATAAGTTCCTAGTGGTTTAGAGCACTTAAAGATTTACTGATGAAAAAGAGTGCTTCTCAAGAGGTATTCTGAGGGGAGTTAGGTATGTGGGTTTTGTGAGATGATCTGAGTTTGAATTTCAGTCTGACTCAACATGACTGAGAAAATTACACATCATCTCTGAGCCTCAGTCTCCTTATCTATAAATCGGGGCTGATAATAGCATCTACCCTACGGAATTGTCGTATTGCTCTAATGAAATAACACGTAAAGTTCTCAGTAAAATTTAAATTGGCACACAGTAAGTCCTGAAAAAATAGTGACTGCCATGAATATGGCAAAGGTTAGTATAGCAAGCATAGTGGTAAGTAGTGTGGGCTCTGCAGGCATGCTAGTTTTGAATCCCAGTTCCACTCTTTCCTAACATTTCAACCTTGGGCATGTTTCTAATCTTTCTGTGCTTCAGTTTCCTACCTTAAGACAGTGCTAGTAATGGTACCTTCCTCACTGGGTTGTGGTGGAGATGAATTAGCAGATGTAAATCACTTAGAAGAGTGACTAAGGTACTCTTGGTACATGGTAGCAGGTGCATCTATATTAATTATAATTATTATAGAGGTACCTGTATGAAAAGACCTCCAGCCACATGGCTAACTGGTTTTGCTGGGACTGAGAAGTCAAATCAAATTTATTTTGAAATCTGTGTGCTTAGAGCTGAAAATACAGCAATCGGTAAGATACATGAAGTCCTCAGCCTCTTGTACCTGGGCAATCATCTAAAGATCTGTAGAGCAGAGCCATTTTCAGATGTTTCTTGACATTTACTTAACATTGTCATAGACTATCCTTTTAAACCTTTACTGGAAGTGTTTAAGATCTCTGCCACTTGAAGGGTGACCTGACATTCTACCTCTTTATTGGCTGTAACCTTGGAACCTGATAAGGTCTTCAGAGGGAAACCTGTGTGCTAGAGGTAATTTCTACCTCCTACTAAAGTTTAATTGTGCAGAGATTAATGCTGGAGGGTTTTGTTGCTGTTATTGTTGTTGTTTTCATGCTGGAGTTCTAGCCAATACCACCTAAAATGATTTTGTTTTTACTAATTGCATCATGTTTGAATACACTTCACTTACGAAAAGTGATTGTTTAAAATGTACCATGGACCAGAGTAGTTCATTGAAAATAAGCTTTTCTGGAATCTACTGATTGCCAGTTTTGACCCAGATAATGCAAAAGTCAAGCTTAATTCTGCTATTTGAGGAGATTCAAGGGAAACTGGGAGGAGCTTCAGGGATGGAGAACTCTGGAGGCAGTACCACTATTCTTAGTGCTGTCTTTATGATAACCTCCAAAATAAGCATCTGCCCTAGCCCTATTCCTGAATCTCAACTCCCAACATTATAGTCCCAATTTAGCTCCCCTTTGTAGTCAATTTCGATAGTAATGCCATCTTCTGAATGTGCCTCAGACTGATAGTATGAATAACAGTCCTGTAGTCCCTTGAGACAGAGAAGAAGACAAAAAGTTGATGTGGCCTTGATGATTCCGCTAACCATCAAGCAGAATCATCAAGGCCGTGGCTTTTGATTATATAGACTCAGGTTTGAGTCCTGCTTCTGACTATTACCAATTGCATGACCCTTGGAAAGCATTCTATACCCCAGTGTTCTTAATACCTACCTCACAGAGTTGTTGTGAAGATGAAATGGGACCAGTACAAGTGAAATGCATCTCACAGTGCCTGGCACATAGTAAGTTTCAATTTAAATTAGTTTTCATTATTAAAATATTAATAATAATTACATTGAATGCATTCTTTCCCTCCTGAAATAAATTCTTCTAAGGAATTATTCTCAGATATCTTTTAAAAATTTGAAGAGTTTAGATAAAACATGTACTCTTAGTTAAGAAAATTATTTGATATAGAAAGTAATATTGGCAGAATCCAAACCAGCCACTTTCATATTGACTTGGTGGGGGCCAGGTTAGGATTAAGGATAGGAGAAAGAACGGAAAGTTGGGATTTAAATAGCTGAATTTTAGGATAAACTCTACCTTCATTGTGTTAGTTTGGGCAAGTCATTTAGCTTCTTGGATTTGTTTTCTGAAGTTGAAGAATAGGATTTCTTTCTGCCACTTTCAGAGTATAATTTCATTAGACTTCAACAGACAGAGGCCCTTCCTTTAAATAAAATAATAGAAAACAAAAAGTCTTGAATTTGTCATCATCTTTTGCCTCCTTATACATATTGTTTAGCATTTCTTGCCCGGCTGTGATTGATGAAATTTAACATACAGAAAAGAGTCATGGCAAAAATTCTTTCCCAGTCTGTTGTGAGATTTGCTTATTATGTCCCTATATAGCTAAAATGATTTAGCTAATATTTTCTCTACTGAACCTAGATAGAATGTTAAAAACAAACAAACAGAAAGCAAAGCTACTCCCCAATCATGTTGCAGAACTTTGTATTCATGAGAATGCAGTGATAATTTTATAGCATTAGCATTTATTGAACACATACTATGTGTCAGACAATGTGTTAAGCACTTTATCTGCATTAATCCTCAGAATAAACACATGTGGAAGATATTATCATTATCCCCATTTTATAGATGAGCAATATGCTTGGAAAGATTAATAACTTTTGAAATTCAAACACCTAGAAAACAATAAGCTGAATTTTAAACCAAGATGCCTTTGACCGTGGCACTTTTACTTCTAACTACTTGGTTTCTGGAGACTCTGGAAATGAATAAAGAAAGGGAAAAAAACACCACCTTCCCCCCACCAAAAAAAAATTAAAAATATAAAGATATCTTAAATAAGAGCTTACTGCATATAGTGATGGTTTTTAGCTGAACATACATAATTAATTTCCTCTCAAATCAATTTAACATCTAAATAATACAACACCAGCTAATGGGCTCTCAGCTGGCCAAACATTAAGAGATATATTGCCCCATATACTCATCATAAAGAATTAAGATGAACAACTTGCCTGGTTACATAACATTGTTGTACAACATAAATAAAAGATTCTCTCGCTTTGGCAATTGTTCTGTACTGTTCTAAGTTTTGCTAAATCAGACTTCCTTCTAATCTAACAGATGCCAGCAGTTTAAAAGCAGTTCAAAAATCCTTATTTATATCTGGTGTTCAGCTTTGAATAAAATGGGCCAGCAAATGCAGAGGGAGAGGGGAGAAAAAAAGCATAACTTAAAAATGGAATTTATTTCTAGCCTTCTAAACACAGATTTCCAATAAACATCCACTTAGAGAACCATTTCATTAAGCTAACTGCAGCCGAAAACAAGTTCCCTGATGTTTCTTTGAGCATTTTATTTTCTAAAATGAATCATTACTTTCTATGTTTTGGCTTGACAATCTCTTCCCCCCAGTTGTGTAATTTTACATTTGTCACTCAAATTGCTTGTATTTCCGGAGAATTGTTCCAAGATATTTATGCTTTGGAATGAGACTGTTAATATGGTGGCATGAGTTTGGAGAAGCTCCCAAACCACTAAGGTGCATTGCTCTTTTAAAAAACTAGAGAGGGTCTTGACTTCCTCATTCCAATTGAAGTTTAACAGCCCCTTAAGGCTGATTCCAGGGATGGCTGAAATGAACTTGTAATGGAGAAGCCGGAGAGCTGTGGCCTTAAGAGGAGGCAAGAAAAATGAAAGCCAGAGCTTTTTGAAACTCTTCTATCTGTGGTTTGGCAAACCATCTAGATATTTGGAAACTCATTTTCAACCATCCCACCCCTAAATGTAAAGATGAACCTTCACTAATGAAGATCCAATAAAAAGTGAAAAAAATTGAAGCAAAGTATTGAAGGGAATATTTTCAATATACAAACTGTACATATGCAAATGATGCTTAAGAATAACTGTCTCTGCCAGGGCGCGGCGGTTCATGCCTGTAATCCCAGCATATTGGGAGGCCGAGGCAGGCAGATCACCTGAGGTCAGGAGTTCAAGACTAGCCTGGCCAAAATGGTGAAACCTTGTCTCTACTAAAATATAAAAATTAGCCAGCCATGATGGCGGGTGCCTGTAATCTCAGCTGCGGTGACTCATGCCTGTAATCCTAGCACAGTGGGAGGTGGAGGCAGGCAGATCACCTGAGGTCAGGAGTTCAAGACCAGCCTGGTCAAAATGGTGAAACCCCATCTCTACTAAAATGCAAAAATGAGTCGGGCATGTTGGTGGGTGCCTGTAATCCCAGGTACTCAGGAGGCTGAAATGGGAGGATCGCTTGAAACCAGGAGACAGCGGTTGCAGTGAGCAGAGATCACACCACTGCACTCCAGGCCGGGTGGCTGAACGAGACTCCATCTCAAAAAAGAAAGAAAGAAAAAAAAAAGAATAGCTGTTTCAGAAGTCAGTTTATCCCATTATGGTTTGGCTTCTGTATGTTTGGTTAAACAGAGAAAGTCAGAGAAAATATTCTATTTAATGTATTAAATGTAGTTATATTTCACACTTGATTATAAGCACAGGAGATTATTGTATCAAGACACTCTCCTTGTAGTAGTTACATATTCATTCTACTATTCAAATGGTTAGGAAAAATAATGATAAATACAGAAAGCAAACTCTAGAGTCATTTTGAACATTTAGTCTATACCTGGTATGGTGCTAAGATAATGAAAGTAAATTCAATCATTTCAACTTCAAAGTAACCATAAAAATGAGTATTATTATTAACAACACCAATAGTTAACATTTGTGGACTCCTTACCTTAAAGCAGACAATATACTAAACACAGTGGGTGATTATATCACTTGATCTTCACAAGTAGCTTTTCGTATCAGTATTAAAAGGCTATGCTTATTCCTGAGAATAACAGCTATTATTTATTTCATGTCTACGTGATTCTTGCACTTAATTTCTGCTATGTCTAATTTTTATTATGAATCTGCAAGGTGGATATCATTGTTTCCTATTTTAGGGATGAGAAAGTTTAGTTTTAGAGAGGTTAAACAACTATTCTAATATGACATAGCCAATGAGCTTAAAAAATAATAGCTATTATTTATTGAGGATCTGAGACAGTATTTTAACCCAAGTCCATACAATTCTAATTTGGATGCTTATTCTACTATATTGATCCTGCTCTTTCTCATTTGGAGTTAAAAAGCTGTAAATGTTAAGTAACTAGATTTTCACTCAATGGACATATAAACAAGGTTTTCCACTTGTGAGGGCAGACATGTTATCTCTGCTCATTCCATGTGGGAACACTGCGAAACTTTCATGGGTCCACATAATCCATTTTCTTTGAAGGGGTTGTCATTACTGTCTTATTTTGTGGTAGATACAGCCAAATAAGTTGCCAGTTTTAACCCAGGCAGATAACATGCTTTATCTTAGCGCTACAGGGTCAATTATTGAAAGTGTAGGAGTTCTGTCATGCACTGCTTAAATTGGTTATGCACAGAAACAAATAAAATAATCACTGAAGAGTAGGGACTATCTATGTCTGACCACCCACTGTACCTCTGCAGAAACCTCTCTCTCTAAGAGACATACTTCTCCATTTATAGATTACATGGGTTTTGGAATGGGAGACTGGGTTTCACTTCCAGGTCTGAGAGATAAAGAGTTGGTCTAGTTCTAATAAATAAATTTACCACATTTCCATGCCTAGTGATTTATTCTGGGTTGGACATTTGGACCTAGCAGGAGCCCACTAATCACTGGATTGCTAAGAAAAAAGGTGTACTTTTCTAGCTGATGTTTTAAAGGCTGACAGGATATAATCCTGATTTGCTGGTTACCAGTTTTGCTACTTCTTGGAGAGAGCCTGAGAATGGAGCCAACAAAGAAGAATGCAGAATGGTGAGATAGAGTGAGAATTCTGATTTCATCATTTGAGGATCTAGATACTGCTGTTCCTAAAGGTAAATACCCCAGGATACCATTACATAAAAAAGTGCATTTCCCCCACTCCGCCCAACCCCCCTGCCCATCACAAGCCAGTTTTGGGTTGCTCTCATTTGCAACTAAAATTATTCTGAGTAATCCAGAAATTTGTAAAATATACAGAAAAATGTAGCAATCTGTTTTTTTTAAATTTAATTTTTTTTTTTTTTATGAATCAATCTGCACCATATTACTTAGAGGTTCTACAAGAAAGCCAAGGTCTAAAAAGCACATCTCTGTTCTTCCTTTTCCCATCCAGACCCAAATAGTAGATTAAAATACAAACATTTCATGACTGCCAATACATATACACTCACATGCATATATATGTAAATAAACTGTCATAAAGACTTGCTGATTTTTTAGTTAATGCACGCCATACATCACTACTCTGTTTAAATTTACGATAGAGGAGAGTGTATTTCTTCTTAACAACATGAGCAAAGAAATTATTTCCAGTTCCAGTTTTACAAATTGCTCTCAATTGTGACATTTATCTTTTAGCCCAATCAAGTGTAATTTACCAGAAAAACTGCAGAATGTTTCTGTATTTAAAATGTGTGAGGCTTTTATAACAATTTCCACCCCCTCAAATTTTCCCCACGACATAGGGAGGGGGCCGGCATGTTTCAAACAAACTCATCAAGGTATAATGGCTCCCCTGAACCCTATCTGTCACCAAAATAAGATAGCCAGTTGCTAAGAAGTCACTGGTTTGGTTCACAGTAAATCAATCAAAATGGCTTGGAAGTTTTAGACCCTGTCTGATTTCATATATCTTAATGAAAAACGTGTGTTGATGTAAGATAAGTCAATCATTCATTTAGTGATTGAGATACAAGAGGGCAGTAACTATTACTCTGGTCTGATGGGACCTTGGGCTTCTAATCCAGCCATTGCCAAACTCTGGGCTATGAATCATTGAAAATCCATGATGAAGTTTTCACCATGAGGTGGCAAAATAAGAAAAAGCAAAGTTAAATAGTGAAGTTTTTTTGTTTTTTTTTTCTCAATAACTACATTTGTTCCTTTAAAAAAAAAATCCTCTTTAATTCAAGAGTATGTCCTTCTAATTTTTTGCTTTAATGTGTTTCTTTTCTTTGATAAAATAGCAGTGACATTAAATAATAGTTTCAAAAAATGAATTTAATTAAAACACTAAAAATTGGCAACCCTATGTTTTTTACATTTTTCTTGGCCTGGCAACTAATTACTGTTCTTGACAATAATGATAATGTTAATTTTAGGCACTATAATTTGTGAAATGCTAGCCATTTGGCAAGCACTGTACTAAATGGTTTGTGTATTTAAACCTGGCCTTAACATTACCACACAGAGGCAATTATTATTGCCATTTTACGGGTGATGAAACTGAAGCCTATGCAGGTTAAGAAGCTGGCCTAAGATCACATCATCACCAAGTGAAAGAACTCACATTTATGTGAACAAAAGGTCTGGTTTGTAAGAACTTTACCATGCCTGTCATTCAGGACGTGAATCTGCTAGATCAGGGATGATAATGGTGACATCTTTTTGAGCCAATTTGGGAAAAGAAACCTGGCAATGATGTCTGGTAGATACTGAAATGAGAATGGAGGAAAGGATGTGTTAGGTTGATGCAAACGTTATTGCAGTTTTTGCCGTTGAAAGCAATGCCAATTGAAAGTAATATCAGCCTCCTATTCTGGAAGCCTTTCAGATATGACAATGCATGGACTAACAGAATCCAAAAGGGTTGCAGAAACTGAGAACTACTTGTTTATATTAGGGGTGTAAAAAAGTGGTGACAGAGTAAATGTTCTGGATAATTTGAATAGCAGGCTCCCGTTACTGTGCACTGCCTACTGTGTTACACTGCTGCAGTGTTTTTGTTCTGGGTCAGAGAGAACAGGGCCACTCATGCTCAGATTTTCTCTTGCTCCTCAGAATAATTACTCTTAGGTATATTTCCTCAACTCTAGAAGATCTTCAAATATCTTTCTTTGCTAGTAAGTCCAGGCTTTTGCTGTTATCTTTCTTTGCTGGTAAGTTCAGGCTTTTGCCGTTGATAAGAGTAAGACAATCACTCTGAGTAGGGCAAAATTAACCAGAATATACCCCAAGGGTAGTAGAAAGGTTCTAAGGTGACCTCCACGACCTTTACATTCTTGTGTTCCTTGGGTGGACCCCTCCCCTTTATTGTAGGCAGAACCTGTGACTTACTTCTGGCCAACTGAATATGGCAAGTGTAACTGTGTCACCTTCACGATTATGTTATGTAGGATTCTAACACTTGTCCTGTTTGAACTCTCTCTCTCTCTCATGCTGGCTTTTAAGAAGCAAGCTGTCATGTTGTGGGCTGCCTATGGAGAGGACCACAGAGTGAGTAACTGAGAGTGGTGTCTGCTTAACATCTAGAAAAAATCTGAGATCCTCATCCTGCAGCCTGCAAGGAATTGAATCCCGCCAGTGACTTCATGAATTTGGAAGCAGATCCTTTGATCGCGATAAGACTTTAGTCCTGGCTAACATCTTGATTGCAGCTTTACAGGAGACCCAGCTGTGCTTGGACTACTGATATACAGAAACTGTCAGATAATTAGTGTATGTTGCTTTAAGCTGCTAAGTTGGTGGTAATATTGTTACACAGCAATAGATAACTAATGCACCAGGTTTGTGTCTCGGGAGGCTGAGATGATGCTAGTGACATTCCCTGAGAAGAACTCAAGAGGGGACCAAAGTGTGAGGATTCAAAAACCAAGATGAGTTTAGCTTGAGCATGTTGGGGTTCAGATTGCCAAGGATCCCCAAATGGAAGATGTCCAATAGACAGAGAAATATATGGTTCTGGAACGTCTCAAAAAAGGCAGCTGGAAACTTTAGAGTCATTGGTTCTCACAGGCTGGCTTTCCTGGAAGCAGACTCAGATGGAAATTTATATGCAGGAGGCGTATTAGGAATGTTCTGAAATTAACACTAGTGTGAGAAGAGAAGGCCACAGGGTGGCATAGAGGGAAGGCATATGTATAACGCAGAGTCAACATCAGCTACTGCTGACCCCAAGGGGAACTCAAGCTTGGATGGCCCAGTGAGGAGAGTCAGCCTTTACATCCTCTGTTGCCAGTTATTGGATGCTGACTGTCCCTGGGAAGGTGTGACCTTGGATAAAATAGCTCTGTTCAGTTGAGGGCAATTCCTGGAGGAGGCTGAGAGCTGAGGTTTATTATCTGTCAGCTCTCCCAGCAGCTAGAGGAATAAATTCTTCAGTGGTAAAGGAAAGCCGGGAATTCATGACAGTGTCACTAAATTGGCAGCCACAGTTATGGGTGTGGCTATGAGTCCCCTCAGGGAGTTGAAAGGCTGAGAGGTAAAGAGGGACAAGGACAGGGATGGAATCATCAGGAACACTAAGGTCACCCTGAAGTGAAGAGTGGGAAGATATTGTTGAAGAGTTACATGAATGGGAACGTTATGAATGGGAGCAACGCTAAAGTTTCAGAGGTGAAATTCTAAGGTGTCAAATATGAGGTACGTATTCCATATTACAAAACATATTTATATATTTTTATGAGATCTAATAGATTAGATATTCAGACTTTAAAAGATCCATGAAGTCAAAATTATTTTTGCTTTCACATTATATTTGTAATCTTATTATTTTTTGAAAACTTTGTTTACTGAACATTTAGTAAGTGCTAGTCACTGTGTTAGTGCTGGGACACAGTAGTAATCCATGCAGTCTGGTGAGGGTTATGGCAGGAAATAGAAACCTATGTGTCCTGTAGCAAGTCCCAGGCTTCGTGTAGCACCGAGAAGGTGCCCTCAAACCACAGTCTTCAGGGATTTTTCTACTCTGTGGCATCATTCACACAAATCAGAACAGGCATGGTGTGGCTTTTAAATCTTCATTTCTCCTGTCATTCACCACTATGCTGCCTTGAATGGGTTATTTAACATCCATCAACCTCAGCTCTCACATTTGTAAAATGGGGAAATAACCATTATCCTGCAGAATTGCTCTGAGGAATATTTCTGATTCATTAATTCAACAAATACTTATTGAGTGCCCAACCCCATATGAAGTTTTTTTGAAAGTTCTATCATTGCATTTTCAACAGGAAAGCAATGATAGAACTTTCAAAATGCAACCATACTGTCAGATATGAAAATGTACTATAGCAGAAAGCAATTCACGACAGCATCACAGCTATTAATGAACCAACTAGATGAGTCAGGTAATTCTTTATAAACAAGTAAGAATAAAAAATTGAGGTGACTTTTTTTTTAAAGTTGGGATTTTGATAACTTATTTTCTGGCAGAGGGGGAGGAGATTATACTATTAACCCTAGGGATAGCATTTTACACAGTGAATCTTGTTGGCTCTAGTAATTTCAGAGAGTACCAATATTTGAATGATTTTCCTCTAGACCCATTCTTTCATTTGGAGGCAATTGCTTTCTATCGTAGTCATTCCTTTGTCAAATATGTACACTGTGACCGTGTGAAACAACAGGCTAGGTTAAAAAAGAGAAATTTTAAACCTCTAAAAAGAGAGAAAGGCAGCTTAGATGAAATATTTTGGTGGAAAGGTGTAGGTGGAAGACGTTTAATCTGCAAGACCACAGCAGTACTTAGAACCAACACACATTTGTCATTAATGTGCTTCCATCAATTGCTCAAAAGGTCTTTTAAAGGAAAATTCCATCATAATGAAGAAAGTTATTACAGAGTGAAAGAGAAATTAATCAATAAATGCTTGCTGAACTGATCATTAAGAGAGAGTTCCGTTTTTTTACCTTTATCTTACCTTTAAGCAACTTCTTCATGTGCTATGCAGATTTTATCTTCTGTTATTTCTACTGATGATAAAACTTGCACGTCCTGAATGCTCTTTTGTGTGAGAAACTGCTAGTTATGTATATACAGATGAGTACTTTATGTACATCCACTCATTTAACTCCACTTATGAGGTATACACTGTGATCAAGATAAATGCAGAGTTGAGGATCATGATACACAGAGAGATTAAGTAACTCACCAAAAATCACAAGCTGGTAAGTGGTAGAGCCAGGATTAACTAACCTATAAAGTCTGGACCAGAGCTCTAGTTCTTAACCATTGGACTAAATAGCCTCTCAAAATTATTAGACAACTGTCTTCTCATTTACCTCCCAATTCACCAATAAAGAGTACTCACACAAGGCATGCCACTCTGCACACGCTACACTTCTCCCCAGCAATCATACCTCAGTTTTCTCCAAAAGGTCTGACATCTTCTTATGGCTCCAAACTCATTGCACAAATCTATTTTCTTCTCTTAGTCCTACTGGCTTCACTCAACCCTTCAAACACACAGCAATCTCTTCTACTTGCCCCCAGGAAACGTGCTATTTTCTCATTCTTGGGTCACCAGTGTCATTTTCTTCCTCCAGCTCGTGCCTACACCCTCTTCCGGTTGTGTCTTAAAGCTTGCTTCTTCCAGACATGCCTCCTGGACCCTCCCCTATTTCACTCTTGTCTTTGCAGCATGTCTCACAGGTGTGATTAATTACTAAATAATGTATTTATATACGATCCCCTATTGGATGCCTGTCTTCCCCCCATCTCCTGTGGTCCATGAGGACAGGGCAATGTCTTTCCTTATCTGCAGTGCCTTGCACAATACCCTGCACATAGTAAGTGCTCAATTAATATTTGTTGAGTATTTGGGTTGAATTGTGTCCCCAAAAATTCATATGTTGAAATCCTAAGCCCCAGTGCCTCTGAAAATGACTATTTGGAGATAGGGCCTTTAAAGGGGAGATTAGGTAAAATGAGACTATGTGGTGGGCCCTAATCCAATATCACTTGTGTCCTTATAAGAAGTTTAGGACACAGATGAAACAGAGACAGAGTTAGGACATAGTGAAAAACCGGCCATTCACAAGCCAAAAAGAAACCAAACTAGCTGACACCTTGATCTCAGACTTCTAGCTTCCGGAACTGTGAGAAAGTAAATTTCTGTTCTTTAAACCACCCAGTCTGTGGTGGTTTGTTATGTCAGCTCTAGCAAACTAATGTATAGAATAATTGACGGGCATTCTCTACATCAAACTGGCCTTTCTTTGACTCTGATTTCCATTGCTTTCCTTGTGTCAAACTATGCTCTCCTCTTTACCGCATTCCATCCACCAGCTTCTGTTTTTGTCTCTTCCTGACTTAAAGTAATGGATAGACTAGAATGTATATGCAAATATTTTTATTGTCTTTTCTAGCGTTATTTATTACTTCCAGCAGGCTGATTACAATTATGCAAGCCTCCCTGCCAAGGTGCCTACTTTTTAACCTCTAAGTCTGTGCCTATCCCAAGTATCTGTATAATCCTTTTGAATATTTGGTGTGGAAGCTGTTGATGAGCAAATGAGAAAACTTCTCCCAGCTGCCGCGGGGTCCATAAATTCAAGTGAGCTCATTATTTTCTTTTCTGATGCATAATGTCGCTCTAGAAAATTATCATTTAATCAGCAGTAATGACTCTCATATTTCTGCTGCACTGCTTGTTAATCTCCCTACCTAGTATAAAGTCTTTAGCAATGCAAATACAATCTCAGATTAGAGACAGAGCTATGAAAAAGAAGGGATCATACACCATTCTATTGTCATAACTATAGCCCTTAATAGTTACAGAAGCAAAACAATAATTGTACTTTATCTGATGTACTCAGTATAGTTTTCCATGGAAGGTGGTCAAATATAGGAAATGATTCATGTGAATTTGATAATCTTATAAAATACCCAAGTGCTTGCACTTCTTGGCTTATTTAGAGTGTTACACGTTTATTGAAAGTCTGTAGCTCCAATCCTGCCAGACCCTACCTCTCTATCCTCATCACGCACCTCCATCCCTCTTTCTCACTATGCTCCAGTCACTGCTGTATTCTTCTAACTCCTTGAAATCATCAAACTCCTTCTCACCTGAGTACCTCAGTGCATTTGTCCATGCCATTGCCTATGCCCATGGCCACTTACCCCATGTTCTTTGCCTGATTACTTCAGATCATAGGGCTTGTTTCACTGCCACCTTCTGGAAGAAGCTTTCCCTGAATTTCCCAGGACACAATAGGTCCCATATGCGTTCCCGAAGTAAGAATGATTTTTTTCTTCAGAGTACTGGTGACAATAACATTAAATATTGATGTTCATAGTCAATAACTTGCTAGCTCCCTAATATTTGTCCCTAATATTTGTAAGGACAAAAACATAGGCTATTTTTTTTTTCAGACTGTCAGTCATACACGTATATCCAGAGGATGCTGAAAAGCATTTCTGTCTGTTTTTCTTCTTTGAGTGATTTATGAGTCACATCCAATCCCCCTCTCTGGGTCCTTCAGTTTTTCCTTCCTCCCTGAGATGCCTTGGCCCTGCATCCCCATCGTCACCATCTATGGGGCTTCCTTTCTTCCTCTCAACCTCTGGCTCTGACAGTCCATCATTTAGTTACCTCGGATTTTCCTTCAGCATTTAAAGGCAGGTGGTAGAGGGCGGCGAACTGGAGGGTTGAGAGTGCTTAAGACCCAAAAAGCAGGATACAGTAAAGCATTTGCTTCAAGTCCAGCCAGAGAGGAACATCTGAAAGGCCAAGAAATTGCTCTCTTGGTAATATTGGCCACTTCTTATAGTAGAACCCCTAGGAAAATAATTCAAGATAGTCTTTGGTAATGCTTTTTTAGTCCATTCCCTACCAGAGTGACTTTTTCTAAAATGTAATTATGAGCCCGAACTCTGCTTTAAATCTTTTGTTGGTTTCCTTTCCCTTTAGGATAGTGTAGGATCATGTCCATATTTTCCAGCATGGCGAACAAGATCCCCGCTATCTGATGAGCTAATTTTGGTTTGCCTCTCTGGCCCCACCTGCTGCTAGTCGGTATTTGTCCCATGCACTCTGTGCCCATGCAACATGGGCCTGTTCGAACTCTCTAGAAGGTGCTGATCTCCCCAGACCTCAGATCCCTACTGAGGGGCCTTCCGTTTGTGAGGTCTTCACAGATTCTTAGCCCATAACAGGTAAGGGAAAAATTTATAGAATATTAAAATATATGTCTGTATTACAATGGAACATAAGATTTTATTAGAAAAATTTCTATCATCTATCAGTGGTCAAAAATTGTAGAGTACTAACTTTATTAATATATAATAAACACATTTGAACTAGTAACTAAAACATATATGTATATATATATTTAAATCTAATTGTCTCAATAACCCTTTTGATAGATGGGAAACTAAGGCTTCTAAGCTGAAGTTACATATCCAAGGTCCCACTGTTTCATAAGAGTAGAATGGGAATTTGAATCTCACCAATCTGTCTAGAGCCCATGATATTTACCACCACCCAATTTACCTCTGTGGTGCTGTATATTGTATGAACACCTACTAACTCTGCATGCAGGCATCACACTGTTTTACAAGATTTTATTTGTATTCCTTAAAAGATTGAGTGCTTCAAGACCAAAGATGATTCTGCTTAATTTTTGTAGCCTGATGCATTACCACAGTCCTTATCATATACTAATATTTGCTGGGTTTACCTTCAGTTTTATTTATACAAATTTTAGAGGCTGTCTTCCTTGCCTGATCAAGTCCCATGACTTCTATCTTATCTTTCAGCTAAGTATTGAAATGTTAATCTTCTCAGTATAATCAAATTTAATTATTTCAGTTTTGTTTCTGTGCCTAGAGGTGAAGAGTGTGTGTTTTCGATAAGTCAAACTAATAAATGAATGTAGTACAGTTCTAAGGTAGATTGTTTGCTGCTCCAGAAATGAAAAAAAAAATACATTTCCATCCAATATGTCTCCATCCCATACTACCAGATTCCAAGACTTCCACACCAAATGGGTGGAGAATCCACAGAGAAGAAAGCCACCAGAGCAACTTAATGCAATCAGGGAAGTAATCTACAGGTAGTTTATTTGGTATGGAATAAGCCATGCTATTCACATATGAAGAGACTTTCAAACACACTGATAAAATGCTTCAATAACTCACAGAATTGGTGGAATCTGACCCCTCAGAGAGGTAGTTAAGGGATTCTGTAAGTTTTAGAGATATGTCTTTGGGATGAATTGGATGTTGGTGGGTAAAAGAGATGCCAGGTTTCTGGATTTGACTGTTTGGATGGAGGTGTCAATAATCAAGAAAAGCCACAGAAGAGGAAGAGTAAATCACAGCCACCCTCCAAAACCAGGAAGGAGGGCAAAACAATGGAAGAAAAAAGTAATGCTTCTGCTTTTAATACACACCTCTTCATTTAGTAATGACAATAATTTAACTAGAATTAATTTACACATAAAAGATAATGTGTTAGATTTGATTACCAAATCTTAATAAATATAGGTATAGGGCCAAGTATGGGGGCTCATCTATAATCCTAGTACTTTGGGAGGCTGAGGTAGGAGGACCACTTGAGCCTAGGAGTTTGAAACCAGCCTAGGCAACATAGTGAGACCTCATCCCTACAAAGTTTTGCCCAGTATGGTAACACATGCCTGTGGCCTCAGCTACTCAGGTGGCTGAGGTGGGAGGATTGCTTGAGCCCAGGAGGTCAAGGCTGCAATGAGCCACCGCACTCCAGCCTGGGTGACAGAGTGAGACCCTAACTCAAAAAAAAAAAAAAAAATAGTAATAATAAGTGTAGAATTTGCCTTAGGGATATGATATGGTTTGGCTCTGTGTTCCCACCCAAATCTCATCTCTAATGATAATCCCCATAATCTTCACATGTCTGGGGAGAAACTTGGTGGGAGGTGATTGGATCATTTCCCCCGTGATGTTCTTGTGATAGTGAGTGAGTTCTCATGAGATCTGATGGTTTTATAAGGGGCTCTTTCCCCTTCACTGCTCACTTTTCTATCTCCTGCTGCCATGTGAAGAAGATCCTTGCTTCCGCTTTGCCTTCCACCATGATTGTAAGTTTCCTGAGGTCTCCCCAGACATGTGAAACTGTGAGTCAATTAAACCTCTTTCCTTTATAAATTACTCAGTCTTGGGTATTTCTTTATAGCAGTGTGAAAATGAACTAATACAGGACAATTGAAAGTGGGAACTCAGACACAATCATGATTTTAGACATTATTTACATGTAGTGACATGTAAGGATATTAATTTTACAGTTGTACATAGCACACATTCCTATTAAGTAATAGGACATTATTATCATCCTAGAAATTTCTTTAGAATCCTTCTTTATAACAAGGTATGCCTCTAGAAAACAGTTTACAAGAAAAAATATTTATAGCCGCTTTAATCGTTTTAAGTGTTATTCTGATTCTAGAACCATACATTTGTTTTGCTCTTTTGAGAACATTGTATAAACCAGATTATACAGTATGCACTCTTTTATGGCTAGCTGCTTTCACTCAGCATGTTTTTGAGGTTTATCCATGCTGTTATGCTCATTTAAAAAGTGTTCCTTTTTATTCCTGAGTAATATTCCATTGTATGAATATGGGACAAGTTACGTATCCATTCTTTCATTGATGCATACCTGAACGCTTCTAATTTTGAGCTGTTAAAGCTACCATGAATATTTTTGTAAGTGTATTTTAGGGTCACATATTGTCAATGTTCTGGGATAAATACTTAAAAGAATAATTGCTGTTTAAAATGTAGATACATGTTTACTTTTTAAGGAAGCTGCTGAAGAGTTTTTTTTTTTTTTTTTTTTTAAGTGGTGGCTGTATAATTTTACCAATTCCTCCCAATACTGTATGAAAGTTGTGGTTGCTCCACATCCTTATCAACATTTAATGATATCAGTCTTTTAATAGTAATCATTCTAGCCTGTGTGAAATTGTATCTTACTGTGCTTTTAATTTGCATTTGAATAATCTTGAGCATATATTTATGTGCTTATAAGCCATTTATGTCTTCTTTTAGTATCAGTTCAAGTGTTGTATATACATACTTATAGCATATGTGTGTGTATAGTTTGGCTCCTCTTCTTAATGGTGTCTTTTGTTCACCAGAAGTTTTAAAGTTTGACAGATTCTATGAAAAATTTTTATTGTGGTCATTGATTTCTGCTTTCTGTTTAAAAAATTTTTGCCTACCTCAAGGACACGAAAGTTAATTATTCTGTTTTCTTCTAGAAACTTTATAGTTTTACCTTTTATATTTTGTCTCTGATTTATTTTGAACTAATTGGGGTGTGGGGTATGGTAAGGGTTGTTTGTTTGTCCCATATGTATAGCCAGTTGTCCAGTATCTTTAGTTGGAAAGACTTTTATTTCACAATCACATTACTTTGGTAGCCTTGTCAAAAATCATTTGGCCATATGTCTTAATTGATTTCTGGAAGATTTATTGTTTCAATGATATATTTGCTTAACTTTCTGCCAATACTGCATGAATATACTAATTGTAGTTTTGCAGTAAATCTCTGCATGTCTTGTTTTAAAGAATTGTTTGGACTACTATAGTTTTTTTGCATTTTCATATGAATTCTACAGTCAGCTTATGATGTCTATAAAAGCATTTTGTCAGGATTTTGATTTGGATTGTATGAATGTGTAGATTAATTTGAAGAGTAATAGCATCTTAATAAAATTGAATTTCTCAGCCTATAAAAGTGGCATATCTTTCTATTTATTTAGGTCCTTAATTTCTATCAATGCTGTTTTAGTTTTCAGCATGGAGGTTTTGCACACTTTTGTTAAATTAATTTAAGTCACATTTATGTTTTTGGATAATATCACAAACAATACTTTTTTATTTTATTTTCCAATTTCTTATTGTCAATACAAAGAAATAAATTGATTTTTATAATGACTCTATATTTTATGATCTTTAATTTACTCATTGACCTAGTAACATTTTTTGAGATTTCTTAGTATTTTTTACATATACAATTATGTTATCTACAAATACAGATAGTTGTTACCCTTTTATTTCAACCTTTATGCTTTTAATTTAGTTTTCTTCTTTGTCTGGTTAGGACCTCTTATATAATGCTGAATATAAATTTAGCTGTTGATACTTAATGGCAGAGTGACATCAGCAAGAAAGCTGACTAGAGGCACCTGGCATTCATCCCCCTACTCCACAAGAAAGAAGAAATTCAAGACAATGAATAAACAACTAAGATTCTACTACAGTGTTAAAGAGAGAGTGCCGGAGTTCAGAGGAGCAGTGGGGAGGTACCTGTGGTTCGTGGAAGCCTAGGAAGGCAGCATGGAGAATGAACTCATTTTCAACAAAGGTGCCAAAAACATACAATGGGGAAAGGACTGTCTCTTCAATAAATGGTGCTGGGAAAATGAGATATCCACATGCAGAAGAATGAAACTGGACCCCGTATTTTTGCTATATACAAAAATAAAAGCAAATGGATTTAGGAGTTAAATCTAAGACTTCAAACTCTTAAATGACTAAAAGAAAACACTTCAGAAATTCCCCAGGACATTGGACTGGGCAAAGATTTCTTGAGTAATACTCTACAAGTACAGGGAACAAAAGAACAAATGGACAAATGGGATAACATTGAGTTAAAAGGCTTCTGCACAGTAAAGGAAACTCAACAAAGTAAACAGACAACCCACAGAATGGGAGACAATATTTTCAAACCGTCCATCTGACAAGGGATTAATAACCAGAATGTATAAGAATTATCTATAAAAATATAATTATCTAATTTAAAAATAGACAAAAGATATGAATAGACATTTCTCAAAAAAAGATATACAAATGGCAAACAGTTATATTAAAACGTGCTTAGCATCACTGATCATCAGAAAATGCAAATGAAAACTGCAATAATATCATCTCACCCCAGTAAAAATTACTTTTATCCAAAAGACAAGTAATAACAAATGTGGTGAGGTTGTGGAGAAAAGGCAACCTTGGTACACTGTTAGTAGGAATGTACATTAGCATAACCATTATGGATAACAGTTTGAAAGTTTCCCAAAACACTAAAATTAGAGCTACCATATGATCCAGCAATCCTCTGCAAGGTATATACCTAAAAGAAATGAAATCAGTCCATCAAAGACATATCTGCACTACCCTACCACGTTAATTGCAGCACTGTTCACAATAGCCAAGATTTGGAAGCAACCTAAGTGTCTACACAGAGAAATGTATAAAGAAAATGTACTTATACACAATGGAGTACTCACTATTCAGTGGTTAAAAAGAATGAGATTCTGTCATTTGCAACAATATGAAAGAAACTGGAGGTCATTGTGTTAAGGGAAATAAGCCAAGCACAGTGTGATGGTTAATACTGAGTGTCAATTTAATTGGATTGAAGGATGTAAAGTATTGCTCCTGAGTGTTTCTGTGAGGCTGTTGTCACAGGAAATTAACATCTGGGTTAATGGGCTGGGAAAGGCAGACCCACCCTTAATCTGAGTGGGCTCCATCTAATCAGCTGCCATCACGGCCAGGATAGAAAGCAGGTAGAGAAACGTGAAAAGGTTAGACTGCCCTAGCCTCCCAAGTTGCATCTTTCTCCTGTGCTGGATGCTTCCTGTCCTCGATCATCAGACTCCAAGTTCTTCAGTTTTGGGACTTGAATTGGCTTTCTTTTCTCCTTGGCCTTCAGATGGCCTATTGTGGGACCTTGTGATTGTGTGAGTTAATACTTAATGACTTCCTCTGTGTGTGTGTGTGTGTGTGTATGTATATATGTGTGTGTGTGTATATATATATATAAAACTCTGTGTGTGTGTATATATATATGGAATGTATTGCCTCCAAATGTATTGCTGCATATATATATATATGTGTGTGTATATATATATGAGGAATGTATTGCCTCATATATATGTATATATATGAGGAATGTATTGCCTCATATATATATAAAATGCCTATATATATACACACACACACACACTATTAGTTCTACTTCTGTCCCTCTAGAGAACTCTGGCTAATACAGAGTTTGGTACAGAAGTGGTTCTAGAGGAAGAAAATATTGAGGATGGAGTTCTTTCATTCATTTTGGGATATCTGGAGTTGTCTGCTTAACATGATTAGACCCCAAAATGCTAGGGACTCTTTCTAACAGTATGGAGAATGACAGTGGATTATCACAAGCTTAATCAAGTGGTGACTCCAATTGCAGTTGCTGTACCAGAAGTGGTTTCATTGCTTGAACAAATTAACAATCTCCCGGTACCTGGTATGCAGCCATTGACTTGCCAAATTCCTTTTACTCCATTCCTGTCCATAAGGGCCACCAGAAGAAATTTGCCTTCAGCTGGCAAGGCCAGCAATGTACCTTTACTGTCCTACCTCAGGAGTATATTAAGTCTCCAGCTTTGTGTCATAATATTATTCAAAGAGACCTTGACTGCCTTTCACTTTCACAAGATATCACACTGGTCCATTACATTGATGACATTATGCTGATTAGATCCAGTAAGCAAGAAGTAGCAAACACACTGGACTTATTGGTGAGACATTTGCATGCCAGAGGATGGAAAAGAAATTTGACTAAAATTCAGGTACCTTCTACCTCAGTAAAATTTCTAGGGATCCGGTGATGTGGGGGTCCTGTCAAGATATTCCTTCTAAGGTGAGGAATACGTTGCTGCATTTAGTCCTTTCTACAATCAAGTAATAGTCACAACACCTAGTGGGCCTGTTGGATTTTGGAGGCAATACATTCCTCATTTGAGTGCGTTACTCTCGCTCATTTATTGAGTGACCCAAAAGGCTGCCAGTTTTGAGTGGGGTCCAGAACAGGAGAAGGCTCTGCAACAGGTCCAGGCTGCTGTGCAAGCTGCTCTGCCACTTGGGCCATATGACTCAGCAGATCCAATGGTGCTTGATGTGTCAGTGGCAGATAGGGATGCTGTTTGGAGTCTTTGGCAGGCCCTCATAGGTTAATCACAGCAGAGGACTCTAGAATTTTGGAGCAAGGCCCTGCCATCGTCTGCAGATAATTACTCTCATTTCGAGATAGCTCTTAGCCTGTGACTGGGCTTTGGCGGAAATTGGATGTTTGACTATGGGTCATCAAGTTACCATGTGACCTGAAATGTCTATCATGAACTGGGTGCTTTCTGACTCATCTAGCCATAAAGTGGATCATGCACAGCAGCATTCCATCATCAAATGGAAGTGGTGTATATGTGACTGGGCTCAAGTAGGTCCTGAAAGTACAAATAAGTTACATGAGAAAGTGTCTCAAATGCCCATGGTCTCTACTCTTGCCACCCTGCCTTCTCTCCCCCAGCCTGCACCAATGACCTTATGGGGAGTTCCCTATTATCAGCTGATGGAAGAAGAGAAGACTAGGGCCTGGTTCACAGATGATTCTGTACAATATGCAGGCACCACCAAAAAGTGGACAGCTACAGTACTACAGCCCCTTTCTAGGATATCCCTGAAGGATAGTGGTGAAGGGAAATCTTCCCAGTGGGCAGAACTTCAAGCAGTGCACCTGGTTGTGCACTTTGCATGAAAGGAAAAATGGCCAGATGTGAGATTATATACTGATTCATGGGCTGTAGCCAATGGTTTGGCTGGATGGTCAGGAACTTGGAGGAAGCATGATTGGAAAATTGGTAACAAAGAAATCTGGGGAAGAGGTATGTGGATGGACCTCTCTGAGTGGCCAAAAACTGTGAAGATATTTGGACCCCTTGTGAGTGTTCACCAAGGACCTCAGCAGAGGAGGATTTTAATAATCAGGTGGATAGGGTAACCCGTTTTGTGGATACCACTCTGCCTCTTTCCCCAACCACCCCTGTCATTGCCTAGTGGGCCTATAAACAAAGTGGCCATGGTGGCAGGGATGGAGGTTACACATGGGGTCAGCAACATCGACTTCCACTCATCAAACCTGACCTGGCTATGGCCACTGCTGAGTGCCTAATTTGCCAGCAGCAGAGACCAACACTGAGCCCTCAATTTGGCACCATTTCTAGAGGATAATCAGCCAGTTACCTCGTGACAGGTTGATTATATTGGACCTCTTCCATCACGGAAAGGGCACAGATTTTTCCTCACTGGAAGAGACACTTACTCTGTATATGGATTTGCCTATCCTGCATGAAGTGCTTCTGCCAAGACTACCATCTGCCCTATGCACCATCAAGGTATTCCACACAGCATTGCCTCTGACCAAGGCACTCAACTTTACAGCTAAACAAATGCAGTTTTTACCATGGTAAAAACTGGTTTTACCATGTTCCCCATCATCCTGAAGCAGCTGGATTGATAGAACAGTGGAATGGTCTTTTGCAGTCACAATTACAATGCCAACTAGGTGACAATACTTTGCAGGGCTGGGGCAAAGTTCTCCATAAGGCCATGTATGCTCTGAATCAGCATTTAATATATGGTACTGTATCTCCCATAGCCAAGATTTGTGGGTCCATGAATCAAGGGGTGGAAGTGGAAGTGGTACCAACCTAGTGATCCACTAGCAAAATTTTTGCTTCCTGTTCCCATTACATTATGTTCTGCTGGCCTAGAGGTCTTAGTTCCAGGGGGAGGAATGCTGCCACCAGGACACAATTATTCCATTGAACTGGAAGTTAAGATTGCCACCTGGACACTTTGGACTCCTCCTATGTTTATGTCAACAGGCTAAGAAGGGAGTTATAGTGTTGGCTGGGGTGATTGACCTGGACTATCAAGATGAAATCAGTCTAGTAAGTGGAGGTAAGGAAGAGTGTGAATGGAATACAGGAGATCCATTAGGGCATCTCTTAGTATTACCATGCTCAGTGATTAAGGTCAATGGGAAAATATAACAGCCCAATTCAGGCAGGACTACAAATGGCCCAGACCTTTCAGGAATGAAGGTTTGGGTCACTCCATCAGGGAAAACAACAACAACAAAGCTGCTAAGGTGCTTGCTGAGGGCAAAGGGAATATAGAATGGGTAGTAGAAGAAGATAGTCATCAATACCAGCTAAGACCACATGCTGTGTTGCAGAAACTGCACATGGAGAAATGAGGACTGTAATTGTCATGAGTATTTCCTCCTTCTTTTGTAAAAAACATATTTGTGCAAGTATACACTTGTACTAAGAAAATATCTTCATTTTATTTCCTTTTTCCCTTATCATGTGACATAAGATTTATTGTCTTCATATCAGCATTTAAATATTGCTAACTGTATACAATAGTATTTGTATACTATTGAGGATTGGTGTGTTTCCAGTTATATGGATAGTTGTATTATGTTAGGCATAATTATGACATTATTGTCTTTATTTGAAGATTATGTGTGATCTCAGGAGATGTGTATGCTTCAAGTTGACAAGGGGTGGACTTGTGATGGTTAATACTGAGTGTCAACTTCATTGAAGGATGCAAAGTATTGATCCCGGGTGTGTCTGTGAGGGTGTTGTCAAAGGAGATTAACATTCGAGTCAATGAGCTGGGAAAGGCAGACCCACCCTTAATTTGGGTGGGCATCATCTAATCAGCCGTCAGCACAGCCAGGATATAAAGCAGGCAGAAAAACTTAAAAAGGTTAAACTGGCCTTGCCTCCCAGCCTACATCTTTCTCCTGTGCTGAATGCTTCCTGCCCCAGAACATCAGATTCCAAGTTCTTCAGTTTTGGGACTCGGATTGGCTCTCCTTGCTCCTCAGCTTGCAGATGGCCTATTGTGGGACCTTGTGATCATGTGAGTTAATACTCAATAAACTCATACACACACACACACACACACACACACACACCCCACTATATATATATATAGTGTATATATATGAGTGTGTATATATATAGTGTGTGTGTGTGTATATATATATAGTTCTGTTCCTTTAGAGAACCCTGACTAATACACAGAGTAAGACAAACATCACATGTACTCACTTATTTGTGGGAGCTAACAATTAAAACAATTGAACTCATGGCCTGGAGATGGGGAGAAGAAAGATGGTTACCAGAGGCTGGGAAGGGTAGTGACAGTTGTGGGGGTGGATTGTGTAGCAGAGGAAGTGGGGGTGAATAAAGGGTATAAAATAATAGGAAGGATAAATAAGATGTAGTATTTGCTAGCACATCAGGGTAGCTACAGTCTAAAATGATTTAACTGGACATTTTAAAATAACCAAAAAAAAAATTGGATTTTTTTTGTCACACACAGGATAAATGCTAAAGGTGATGAATACCCAATTTATTCTGATGTGACTATTATTAATTTTTGTACATTAATATGTTCTTTAGTGGTAATTTGTGAAATTTTGATGCACCCATCACCTGAGCAGTGTACACTATCCAATGTGTAGTCTTTTATCCCTCATCCCCTTCCCACCTGTTTCTCCAAGTCCCCAAAGTCCGTTGTATCATTCTTATGCCTTTGCATCTCATAGCTTAGCTCCTACTTGTGAGAACATACAATGTTTGGTTTTCCATTACTGAGTTACTTAATTTAGAATAATCATCTCCAATTCCATCCATGTTGCTGCAAATACCATAATTTCGTTCTTTTGTTGGCTGAGTAGTGTTCCATGGTGTGGAATTTTATTTATCCATTATTGATTGATGGGCATTTGGGCTGGTTCCATATATTTGCAATTGTAAATTGTGCTGCTATAAACACATGTGTGCAAGTATCTTTTTCATGTAATGACTTATTTTGCTCTGAGTAGATACCCAGAAGTGGAATTGCTGGATCAAATGTTAGAGCTTTAAGGAATCTTTATACTGTTTTCCATAGTGGTTGTATTAGTTTACATTCTCACCAACAGTGTAAAAGTGTTCTCTTTTCACCACATCCACACCAACATCTGTTATTTTGGGTTTTTTTGATTATGGCCATTCTTGTAGGAGTACCACATTCATGGTATCACATGTGGTTTTGATTTTGATTCGCATTTCCCTGATCATCAGTGATGTTGAGCATTTTTTCACATGTTTTTTGGTCATTTGTGTATCTTCTTTGAGAATTCTCTATTCATGTCTTTTGCCCTTATTTTTTTTTAAGGAGTATCCCCCTCTCCATTTCTTGTAAGAACGGGTTTCCCCTACACAGCTAAGTAGCAGTAGCTTCCCCAACATCCCCTGGAAAAAAAAAAAAAAAAAAAAAAAAAAAAAAAAAAAACGGTTAAAATAGGCTGGGAGTTTGAGACTTTGATGGGATTTTTTTTTTTTCTTGCTGACTTATTTGGGTTTCTTGTAGATTCTGGATATTAGTCCTTTGTCAGATGTATAGATTGCAGAGATTTTCTCCCACTCTGTGGGTGGGTCTGTTTACTCTGCTGATTATTTCTTTTGTTGTTCAGAAGCTTTTAATTTAAGTCCCATCTATTTATCTTTGTTTTTGTTGTATTTGCTTTTGGGTTATTGCCCATGAAGACTTTGCCTAAATCAATGTCTAGAAGGGATTTTGCAATGTTATCTTCTAGAATTTTTATGATTTCAGGTCTTAGATTTAAGTCTTTGATCTATCTTGAGTTGATTTTTGTATAACATGAGAGATGATGATCCAGTTTCATTCTTCTACATGTGGCTTGCCAATTATCCCAGGACCATTTGTTGAATAGGGTGTCCTTTCACCACTTTATGTTTTTGTTTGCTTTATCAAAGATAGGTTGACTGTAGCTTTCTTTCTGTGTTCTCTATTCTGTTTCACTGGTCTGTATGCCTATTTTTATACCAGTAAATAGGTATACTCTTTTGGTGACTATGGACTTACGGTATAGTTTGAATCCAGGTAATGTGATGTCTGCAGTTTTGTTCTTTTTGTTTAGTCTTGCTTTGGCTATGCAGGCTCTTTTTTGGTTCCATATGAATTTTATGATTTTTTTTTTCTAGTTGTGTGAAGAATGATGGTGGTATTTTGATGGTAATTATACTGAATTTGTAGATTGTTTTTGGCAGTATGGTCATTTTCACAATATTGATTCTACCCATCCATGAGCATGAGATGGGTTTCTATTTGTGTCGTCTATGATTTCTTTCAGAAGTGTTTTGGAGTTTTCCTTGTAGAGGTCTTTCACCTCCTTGGTTAGGTATGTTCCTAAGTATTTTATTTTATTTTTTGCAGCTATGGTAAAAGGTGATGGGTTGTTGATTTGATTCTCAGCTTAGTAGCTGCTGATGTGTAGCAGAGCTACTGACTTTTATACAATAATTTTGTATCTTGAAATTTTGCTCAATTCGCTTACTAGTTCTAGGAACTTTTTGAACGAGTCTTTAGAGTTTTCTAGGTATACAAGCATGTCATCAGCAAATAGCCACAGTTTCACTTGCACTTTATCAATTTTTTTTTTTTTTTTGGATGGAGTTGCTCTCTTGTTGCCTAGGCTGGAGTGCAATAGCATGATCTTGACTCACTGCAACCTCTGCCTCCTGGGTTCGAACAGTTCCCCTGCCTCAGCCTCCTGAGTAGCTGTACTTACAGCCTCCCACCACCACACCTGACTAATTTTTGTAATTTTAGTAGAGATGGTGTTCCACCATGTTGGCCAAGCTGGTCTCAAACTCTTGACCTCAGGTGATCCACCCACCTCAGCCTCCCAAATTGCAGGGATTACAGGCATGAGTCACCATGACTGGCCCTGTTTACCAATTTTTACACCCTTTATTTCTCTCTCTTGTCTGATTGTTTTGGCTAGGAATTCCAGTACTATGTTGATTAGAAGTAGTAAAGGTGGACATCCTTGTCTTGTTCAAGTTCTCTGGGGGGTTGCTTTCAACTTTTCCCGGTTCAGTATAATTTTGGCTGTGGGTTTGTCATACATGGCTTTTATTACCTTAAGATTTGTCCTTTTTATGCCTATTTTGTGGAGGGTTTGAGTCGTAAAGAGATGCTGGATTTTTTCTAATACTTTTTCTTCTTCTATTGTGATGATCATGTGATTTTTGTTTTTAATTCCATTTATGTGGTGTATTACATTTATTGACTTGTGTATGTTAAACCATCCCTACGTCCCTGGTATGAAACCCACTGGATCATGGTAGATTATCATTTTGATTTGCTGTTGAGAACAGTTAGTTTGTTAAGGATTTTTGCATCTATGTTTATCAGGGATACTGGTCTGTAGTTTTCTTTTTTATGTTACGTCCTTTCCTGATTTTGGTATTAGGATGATACTAGCTTATAAAATGATTTGGGGAGGATTCCCTCTTCCTCTATCTTTTGGAATAGCATTGATAGTATTTGTACCAATACTTCTTTGAATATCTGATAGAATTCAGCTGTGAGGCTGGGCGCCTCTGTAATCTCAGCTACTCAGGAAACTAGAGGTGGGAGAATTGCTTGAACCTGGGATGCGGAGGTTGTAGTGAACGGAGATCATGCCACTGCACTACAGCCTGGGCAACAGAGAGACTCCGTCTCAAAAACAAAGAATTCATCTGTGAATCTGTCTGGTCCTGGACTTTTTTTTTGGTAACTTTTAAATTATCACTTCTATCTTGCTGCTTGTTATTGGTCTGTTCAGAATTTCTATTTTTTCCTGATTTAATCTAGGATGGTTGTATCTTTCCAGGAATTGATCTCCTCTAGGTTTTCTAGTTTATGCATGTAAAGGTGTTCATAGTAGCCTTGAATCTTGAATAATCTTTTGTATTTCTGTGGTATTGGTTGCAATACTCTTATTTCATTTCTAATTGAGCTTCTTTGGATCCTCCCTCTTCTTTTCTTGGTTAATCTTGCTAATGGTCTATCAATTTTGTTTATCTTTTCAAAGAACCAGGTTTTTGTTTCATTTATCTTTTTAATTTTTTGTTTCAATTTAATTTAGTTCTCTTTTGTAAGTTTTTTGTTTTAATTGATTTTCTTAAATTTGTTGAGACTTGTTTTATGACCTATCATATGGTCTATCTTGGTGCCTGTTCCATGTGCTGATGAAAATAATGTATATTCTGCAGTTATTAGGTAGAATGTTCCGTAAGTATCTGTTAAGTTCATTTGTTCTAGGGTATGGTATTAAATTTCTCTTATGCTATGTTGACTGTGTTGATGCCTTATCTGGTTCTGTTGGTGGAGTGTTTAAGTCCCCCACTATTACTGTGTTGCTATCCATCTCATTTCTTAGGTCTAGAAGTAATTGTTTTATAAATTTTGGAGCTTTAGTGTTAGATGTATATATATTTAGGATTGTAATATTTTTCTGATGGGTGAGTCTTTTTATTATTACATAATGTCCCTCTTTGTTGTTTTTAATTGCTGTTACTTTAAAGTTGGTTTCTGTCTGATATAAAAATAGCTATTCTTGCTCTCTTTTGGTTTCTATGAGCATGGAATATTGTTTTCTGCCCCTACCCTTAAGTTTACACGAGTCCCTATAGGTCAGGTGAATCTCTTGAAGACAGCAGATACTTGGTTAGTGATTTTTATGCATAATGCCATTCTGTATATTTTAAGTGAGCATTTATGCCAATTATATTCAATGTTAGTATTGAGATGTGAGGTACTATTCTGTTCATTGTGTTATTTGTTGCCGGAATACTTTGTGGGTTTTTTTTTATTGTGTTATTATTTCATAGATTCTATGAGATTTATCCTTTAAGAGATATTATTTTGGCATAATTTGGGATTTGTTTCAAGATTTAAGCTTCTTTTAGCAGTTCTTGTAATGCTGGCTTGGTGGTGGCAAATTCCCTCAGCATTTGTCTGTCTGGAAAAGGCTGTCTGTTTCCTTCATTTATAAAGCTTAGTTTCAGTCAATATATAATTCTTGACTGATAGTTGTTTTATTTAAGGAGGCAAAAGATAGGACCCCAATCCCTTCTAGCTTGTGGGGTTTCTGCTGTGAAATCTACTATTAATCTGATAGGTTTTCTTTTATAGGTTACCTGATGCTTTTGCTTCACAGCTCTTAAAGATTTTTTTCCTTCATTTTGTCTTTAGATAACCTGATGACCATGTGCTGAGGCGATGATCTTTTTGTGATTAATTTCCCAGCTGTTCTTTGAGCTTCTTGTACTTGGATGTCTAGCTCTCTCGGAAGGCTGGGGAAGTTTTCCTTAATTATTCCCTCAAATATGTTTTCCAAACTTAGATTTCTCTTCTTTTTTGGAATATCAATTATTCTTAGATTTGTTCATTTAACATAATCCCAAATTTCTTAGAGGCTTTGTTCATTTTCTAAACTTCTGTTTTCTCTGTCTTTATTGGATTGGGTTAATTCCAAAGCCTTGTCTTTGAGCTCTGCCAAGTTATTTCTTCTGCTTGTTTGTTTCTAGTGCTGAGATTTTCCAGTGCATTTTGCATTTCTCTAAGTGTGTCCTTCATTCTGGATGTAGTGATTGTTTTCTTATCTATGCTATCTATTTCACTGGAGATTTCTCCATTCATAGTCTGTATCTTTTTTTTTTTTTTTTTTTTGAGTTGAACTTCACCTTCCTCTAATGCTTCCTTGATTAGCTTAATAATGGACCTTCTGAATTATTTTTCTGGCAATTCAGAGATTTCATTTTGATTTGGATCCATTGCTGGTGAGCTAGTGTGATCTTTTGGGGTTGTCAAAAAACCTTTTTGTCATAGTACCAGAATTGTTTGTCAGCTTCCTTTTCATTTGGGTAAACTATGTCAGAGGGAAGATCTGGGGCTCAAAGGCTTCTGTTCAGATTCTTTTGTCCCACAGGGTACTCCCTTGATTTGGTGCTCTCCCTCTTCCTCTAAGGATGGGGATTCCTGAGAGCTGAACTGCAGTGATTGTTATTTTTCCTCTGGATCTGGCTACTCAGTGGAGCTACTAGGCTCTGGGCTGGTACTGGGGAGTGTCTTGTGATATTACTGCAGAGAGTCCTGTAATGTGATCTGTATTCAGGTATCTCAGCCGTGGATACCAGCACTTGCTTCAGTGGAGGTAGCGGGGGAATGAAGTGGATTCTGTGAAAGTCCTTGGTTGTACTTTTGTTGTGCACCGGTTTTGTGTTGGTTGTCCTCCAGCCAGGAGTTGTCACTTTCAAGAACCGATTAGTTGCAGTAGCATAGGGAGGATACAAGCTTGCCCTAGGGTCAGGCTGTGGGCAGGGCCATAGAGCTCCCAAGAGATTATGTCCTTTGTCTTTGACTACCAAGAGAAAGACCTTCAGGTGGGGACAGGATTAGGTGTGTCTGAGCTCACTCTTTGGGCATGACTTGCTGTAGCTGCTGTGGGGGATGGGAGTGTGGCTCCCAGACCAATGAAGTTATGTTCCCGGGTGGATTATGGCTGCCTTTGCTGCATCATATAGGTCACCAGGGAAGTGGTGGCAGCCACAGGCCTCACCTAGCTCCCATGCAGCCCACAGCCCAAAAGACCAGTCTCACTCCCGCCATGCCTCTGATCAACTGCACTGAATTTATTTCCAGGCAGTCAATGAACAGGACTGAGAACTTGCCCCCAGCTACAAGCCACCCAGCTGAGAAAGCAAGCAGACTCACAGTTCCTCAGCTGTCCCATGGAGCCTGCAGCAGCAATCCATCTCCTTCAAAGGGTCTGTAGATTCTCTTGGCATTCCTGGTATGTTCCTGCAGTAGTTCTTTGAACAAAAGTTCATGATGTGAGTTCCACATGCTGCTTTGTCCATCCAAGTGGGAGCTGCAAGTTAGTCCTGCCTCCTATCCACCATTTTTTTTCTGCCTCAGTTCTCTTATGTGATTATTACACTTTGCATGCCTATATAAAAACATCTCATTTAGTTCATAACTACACATACCTACTATGTAGCCACGAACATTAAACATAAAAAAATTATTAGAAAAAACTCAAAACAAAAAATAATATTCCACAGTATCTGAAAATTTCTATTTTGCTGTTATTGGGTGCATTCTTATTCTATAATTTTCAATTATGTAAGTTGACTGACAATGCTGTTTAAGTCTTCTGATATATTCACTCACTTTTCCCTGTTTATTATGTCCCTGTGAAAGGAGTTGAAGTCTTCAACTTTGTATATTTTTTTTCTCTCTTTAGTTTTCTTGATTTTTGCTTCATGTTTTTGGATGACTTTTTACTGGTTGAATATGCTGTATTGATCCTTTCTCACATTGCTTTAAAGGAATACCTGGGATTGGGTTGTTTATAAAGAAAAGAGGTTTAATTGGCTCATTCTTCCTGACTGTACAGGAAACAAAGCAGCATCTGCTTCTGGAAAGGTGTCAGGAAACTTCTAATCATGGTGGAAGACAAAGGGGTAGCAAGCATTTAACATTGCAGGAGCAGGAACACGAGCAAGAAAGAGAGTGCGAGGGGAGCTGTTCCACGCTTTTAAACAACTGGATCTCACAAGAATTCACTATCATAAAAACAGCACTAAGGGGATGGTGTTAAAACTATTCATGAGAAATCCCTCCCATGATCCAACCCTTTCCCACCAGACCTCACATCCAACACTGGGGATTATAATTCAATGTGAGATTTGGGCAGTGACACAGATCCAAACCATATCATTCTACTCCTTGCCCTCCCAAATCTCATGTTCTTCTCACATTACAAAATGCAATCATGCCTTCCCCATGATCCCCCAAATTCTTAACTAATTCCAGCATTAACTCAAAAGTCCAAAGTCCAGAGTCTCATCTGAGACAAGGCTAGTCCCTTCTGCCTATGAGCCTGTAAAAGCAAAAACAAGTTAGTTACTACCAAGATACAATGGGTGAAGAGGCACTGGGTAAACATTCACATTCCAAAAGTGAAAAAAATTGGCCAAAAGAAAGGGGCTACAGGCTCCATGCAAGTTGAAAACTGACTTAGACTTAACTGAATGCAGGGCAGTCATTAAATCTTAAAGTGCCAAAACAATCTCCTTTGGCACCATGTCCCACATCCAGGGAATGCTGGTGAAAAGGGTGGGTTCCCAAAGCCTTGTGCAACTCTGTCCCTGTGGTTTTGTAGGGTTCAGCCCCTGTTGCTAATTTTAAGGGCTGGTCTAGAGTGCCTGTGGCTTTTCTAGGCGCAGGAGTGCAAACTGTCAGTGAATCTACCATTTTGTGGTCTGCAGGACAGTGCCTTCTTCTCATAGCTCCACTAGGCAGTGCCCCAGTGGGAACTCTGTGTGGGACCTCCAATCCCACATTTCCCGTCTTCACTGACCTAGTAGAGGTTCTCCATGAGGGTTCTGCTCCTGCAGCAGGCTTCTGCCTGGGCACCCAGGATTTTTTCATATAGCCTCTTAAATCTAGGTGGAGGCTCCCAAACCTCATTTCTTGTATTCTATGCACCCACAAGCTTAATAACATGTGGAAGCTGCCAAGGCTTATATCTTACACTTTCAGAAGCAGTGGCCTGAGAGGCACCTGGACCCCTTTGAGCCTGGACTGGAGCTGGAGTGACTGGGATGCAAGGAGCAATGTCCTGAGACTGCATAGGGTGGCAGGGCCCTGGGCCTGGTACAAGAAACCATTCAGTCCTCTTAGTGCTCTGAGCCTGTGATAGGAGGGGCTGGCCTGAAGATCTCTGAAATGTCCTCAAAGCCTCTTCTCCATTGTTTTGGCTCTAGCTCCTTTTTACTTATGCAAATTTCTGCAGTCTGCTTGAATTCCTCCCTGAAAATGGGCTTTTCTTTTCTACCATACAGCCAGGCTGCAAATTTTCCAAAATTTTATACTCTGTATCTCTTTTAAATATAAGTTTCAACTTTAGGTATTTTCTTTGCTCTTGCATATGAGCAAACACTGTTAGAAGCACCCAGGTGACATCTTGAATGCTTTACTGCTTAGAAATTTATTGTACAGGCCAGGCGCGGTGGCTCAAGCCTGTAATCCCAGCACTTTGGGAGGCCGAGACGGGCGGATCACGAGGTCAGGAGATCGAGACCATCCTGGCTAACACGGTGAAACCCCGTCCTACTAAAAAATACAAAAAACTAGCCGGGCGAGGTGGTGGGCGCCTGTAGTCCCAGCTACTCGGGAGCCTGAGGCAGGAGAATGGCGGGAACCCGGGAGGCGGAGCTTGCAGTGAGCTGAGATCCGGCCACAGCACTCCAGCCTGGGCGACAGAGCGAGATTCCGTCTCAAAAAAAAAAAAAAGAAATTTATTGTACAGATACCCTAAGTTATGACTCTGGAGGTAAAATTTCCACCTATCCCTTGAGTAGGGGCACAATGCAGCCAAGTTCTTAGCTAAGGCATAACAAAAGTGACCTTTGCTCCTGTTCTCAATAAGTTTCTCATTTCCATGTGATACCTCCTCTGCCTGAACTTAACTGTCCATATCACTATCAGGGTTTTGGTCACAACCATTTAACCAGTCTCTAAGATGTTCCAAAATTTCCCTCATCTTCCTTTCTTCTTCTGAACCCACCAAACTCTTCCATCCTCTGCCTGTTACCTAGTTCCAAAGTTGCTTTCACATTTTCAGGTATCTTTATAGCAATGCCCCACTCCTCAGTGTCAATTTTCTGTATTAATCTGTTCTCATGTTGCTATAAAGAAATACCTGAGACTGGGTAATTTACAAAGAAAAGCTGTTTAACTGGCTCATGGTTCTGCAGGCTGTACAGAAAGCATAGCGCATCTGCTTCTGAGGAGGCTTCAGGAAGCTGCTAATTATGGAAGGCAAAGAAGGAAAAGGTGCCTTACATGGCAGAAGCAGGAAAAAGAGAAAGAGAGAGTGAGGGGGGATGTGACGTGTACTTTTAAACAACCAGATCTCAGGAGAACTCACTGTCACAACAACAGTACCAAGAGAATGATGCTAAACCATGCATGAGAAATCCCCCCATGGTCTAATCACCTCCCACCAGGCCCCACCTCCAACATTTGGGATTACAATTTGACTTGAGATTTGGGTGGGAACATGTGTGAAAATCGTATTATATGCACTTGAGATTGGTTTGTATTCTTGTCTAATTGACCCATTTATCATTATGAAATGCCATTTGTCTCTGATAATAAACTTCATCATGAAGTCTACTTCTAATATTAATAAAACCATACCAGTTTTCTTATGCTTAATGTTTGCATATTGTACCAGTTATCTTTCTTTTGCCCTCAAACATGCTGTATTCTTACACATTCTTATGAACATCATTAGTTGTGTCTTGTGGTTTTATATTGTCTGGCAATCTCTGACTTATAATTTGAGTCTTTATTACTTTCATGAAATTATTTATTTGTATGTGAATTCTATAAGTCCTACCTACTTTTTGTTTTTCTGTTTTCTCTTTTATGCCTGATTTTTGCATAAATTGAGTATTTTAAAATATTCATTTTTATCTTCTGCTTTGATTTTAATTATACCCTCCTCTGTTAATTGTTTTTAATGGTGACTCTAAAAATTACAATAAGCATATTTAATTTCTCCTCGTCTACTTTCAAAAATATTCTACTTCTTCACAATTAATATAATAATGTTAAAAATGTATTATATAGTTATTGCCCTGCTGAATCATGTAATCTTTTTGTTAAATAGTTAAATTTTACACACACTGTAAACCACACATTACACTGTTAAATTATTTCTCCTTAAAGAGTCAATGGCCTTTTAAATAGGCTTAAAAATTATATAGTACATTAAGAATAATTTTTAAAATGCATTTGTATTTGCTGAAATATTCATGCTTTATATAATTCTTTTATTTCTTTCTGCATCACCAGTTTTCTATGTGATTATTTTCCTTCAGCCAAAGAAACTTTTTAAAAACACTTCTTGTAGTGCAAAACTATTGAAGATATCTTCTTAAGTTGCTTTTTCTAAAAAACATTTTATCTTTATTTTTGAATGATATTTTCACTGAATATAAAATTCACTTCTAGTTTGGCCGTTTTTCTTTCAGCACTCTAAATGTACGTTTACGTTGTCTTTTAGCTTCAACTACTTTTCTGATTAAAAGTATGCTGCCATTCTTCTTTTTTCCACACACATAATGTACATTTTCCCTTCTGGCTAGTTTAAATAATTTTTAAAAATCTTAGTATTTCAGTGTTTTTATAATTATCTGCTTATATATGGTTTTCTTTGTGTTTTTCCTGTTTGGAATTTGCTAATATTTATGGATTTATGAACATACATCAGGGGGAGGCAGAATAATGTCCCCTCCCACAAAGAGATGTCTATGCCCTAATTTCTGGGATTTGGATATATTTTAGATTATACAGAAAAGGGCAACTAAGTTTCCTGATAAAATTAAGTTTATTAATTGGCAGACTTTAAAGTAAGGTGATGATTCTGGATCAACTAGGTGAACCCAATGTAATCACAACAGAAAATAATCAATAGAAACAGACATAGAAATGACCCAGAGGTCAAACAGACATAGAAATGACTCAGATGACAAAAATGTCAAATGACAAAGATTTAAAAATAATGATGATAAATATGCTAATAAATCTAAATGTTTAACAGGGAAGCAGAAGAGTCAGTGTTATTGTGATAAAATGTGAGAGAGATTCAGCATTACTGGCTTTGAAGATGGAAGGAAGAAATAAGTCAAAGAATGGGAACGTTATCTAGAAGCTGATAAGGCAAGAAAATCGATTCTTTTTTATGGCCTGCAGAAAATAACACTACCTTGGTGACACCTTGATTTTAGCCCAGTGAGACCTGTTTTGCCTTGACTTCCATGATTGTCAGATAAGTTGTGTTGTTTTAACCACTAAGTTTGTTATACTTTTCTATAGCAGCAACAAAAAAATTAATATAACATCTTTTACCAATTTTGGAAAATTGTTGGTCATTATCTCTATTTCTTTTTTCCTCATTCTTTCTCTCTCTTTCTTTATGTATTCTGGAATTCCAGTTTTATGTATATTTTACAATTTGATATTTTCTCACAGATCTTGGATGTTCTATTCTTTTTACTCTCTCTGTGTTTAAGTTTTAATTATATATATATATAATTTGAGACAGGGTCTTGCTCTGTCATCCAGGCTGGAGTGCAGTGGTGCAATCATAGCTTACTACACATTCAATTTCCCAGACTCAAGAGATCCTTCCACCTTGGCCTCCCAAGTAGCTGGGACTATAGATGCACACCACCATGCCTTGCCAGTTTCTTTTTTATTTTTTTTTTAATAGAGACAAGGTCTCACTACGTTGCTCAGTCTGGCTCAAACTCCTAGGGTCAAGCAATTCTCCCACCTCTGCCTCCCAAAGCTTTGGGATTACAGATGTGAACCACTGTGCCGAGATAATACTTTCTTTTCACCTGTATTCCAGTTCTCTGATCTTTTCCCCTCTGTTATCATTTAAAAAATATTTTCAGTATTTCCACTTGATATGCCTTTACTATAGTTTTTATTTCTTTTTACTATAGTTTTTATTCCATTTATCCTTTCTGTGTATTTTTTTCCCACTGGATTTGTTAACACATTTATTATAGTTATTTTAAAGTCTCATAATTCTAACATCTGAGTCATCTTTATGTCTTTCTCTATTAACTATTTCCTCCCTTAACAATAGGCCATACTCTCTCGTATCTTTGAATGTTTCATAATTTTTAATTGAATGCCAAATATTACATATAAAAGAATAGCAGAGACTAAAGTAAATAATATTTATACCCAGAAAATGACATTACTCTTCTTTTATCAAACTGTTAGTGTGTGAGGGGTGGCAGGGTGTGTTGGAGCAATTTAGTTGTAGTCTATAGGTGAACTGGCTCTGAGATCTGCTGTTGCTTTAGTTAAATTCAGCTTTTTAGAGACATCAAATTAATTGTGGGTGGAGTCTTTTTTTTTTTAAGTCAGAGTTTGGGTTCTGACCACCTAGGGGGAATGTCTCATTTCTCATATTTGGCCATCAGACTTTAACAAGACCTATGCACCCGAAAATCAGTGTAAATCTTTCTCATTTCTCTTGTCCATCTCTCAGTTATAGATGATCAGTCCTTGATTATATGTAAGATTCAAAATGCCTGCAGGTTTTTTGAAATTCTCTTTCTCTACCCTTATTCCTCAGTAGGCTTTTAAAATCTGTATCACAGTGTGGTTTTGTTTAGCTCTCCTGAATCTTCCCCAGGTTCAGATGGTCACTTCTTCAAGCTCAGTGTAAGGCCCCCATGACCTGTAGGATTTCTCTCAATTCTCTTGCTTTGCCCTCAGAATTAAACGGGTACATGAGCCTGTGCCTTCAAAGTCACCACTTTCTCTTCATTGCTCTTCTATCTTCTCTCTGAATTGGTATCTTTTCGATGAGGCAGGAGATCTGGCTGCCAGCAGATTGGGGCTCACATACTTGTAGTTTTTTGAACAGAGAGCAAAATAATCACAACTGGCAGCTTTAGTTTAGTTCTGTTTTTTTAAATCCCTCAGAGTAGTAATAACAAATAATAATTCAAAAAACAGAGGTTAACATTTATTGAATATACAATGTGTGCAAGACGATTGTTAAGCATCTGTCTCTATATGTTTAACATGGGTATTTACATAATAGGCAAAATGATATGTATATATAAATATAGCCAATCCTCATTATTCATGAATTTGGTATTTGAAAGTTCGCTGAACTGTTGTGGTCATTCATCGGCACACACAACAGAACGGCAAAAGATTTAATTCACCTCATGCACAAGTTCTCAGCCAAGGAATAAGGTGACACTGCCTTCTTGTCATTATGTGTGTGTGTGTGTGTGTGTGTGTGTGTGTGTGTGTGTGTGAGAGAATCCTTAAAATAATCCTATGAGATAGCTACTGTTACTATCTTTTTGTCTTCTTTTTTAGGAAATTAAGGCTCAGAGACATTTCTCTAAGATCATACAAACACTAAATAAAAGTGACAAAAGTTGCATTCAAAGGAATGCTGGATTGTTTTTTGTTTTTTCTTAGATCTCACTCTCTTAGCAACTATACTTTACCACTATATGTGGTAAATATATATGGCATATAAAGTATATGCCAACTATACTTTAGTTGGCCTGAATTAAGTTTCATGATTGTCTCTGGAGGAATAACTGCGTTCAAATGTCAGAAGACCAAACTGGCGTAGTTTGGGACATATGCCTACCTCTCTAACAGTTCAGTTACCCAGTTTGTTGAATGGCTTCTACAAGGAGAGGCAGAGAGGGAGATTTAGAATCTGACAGAGGCACCACAGAGATGGCCGACAGATTGCATCCTGAGGCCATGACTTGCAGGGATTCTTATGAGAGTTTTGTATTTCCATACTGGGAAGCTCTGATGAATGCAAAGGAGAAAAAGCATAGATGTCAGATGGATCTGCTCCCAAAGCATGACTTTGTTTTTTAAGGTTACTATGTGTATGGCCTCTAGGAGTATTAGCTAGTCTTTCTCAGCTTCTTTCATCTATAAAATAGGTCTGATACTTACCCTTACATGGGGACTATGAAAATCAAATAAGATAATATTGTAACAGGTCTTGCCCAGCATAAATATTCCACGATAACTCCTTCCACTCTATGGTAGCACATTTTAAGTGAATAGTCAACCACAGGTTCACCTCAATAGAATATCCTAAATGTTTGCTTTTACTTTATCATCTCCCTGGGAATCCTACAATTCCTTTACTAGCATTCCAGCCAGAAAATGAGATTTGGACCTGTATTGCATAGGAAATACTAACTTGGTTGCCAACTTGATATTTTCCTTTAAATCCAGAAGAAATTTAATGCCACACAAAGCTTCAACAATACCAATCGTTTTTCTCTCTGTTGCATCCCAATAATTTCTATCAGTCTGAACACACTTCCTTCAGTGATTGTCCTTAGAGTTATTCCTCAAAAAATGTTTTTGAAAATATAGTAAAATTTACCTAACATAAATTGTATCATTTTAACCATTCTTTTTGATGCATGTATTTTTTTTATTTTTATTGGATAAAATATACATAAAATATATGACTTTATCATTTATATGTACAGTTCAGTGGCATTAAGTATGTTCACATGGTTGTGCAACCATCATCACTACACATTTCGAGAACTTTTACATCTTTCTAAACTGAAGCTCTGTACCTTTTAAACAATAACTCCCAATTCCTCCCTCCTCCTTGGGTTATTTCTTTGATCTAAGCTATTATCATCAGAAACTGTCACCAAAAATGCGCATATGTTTCTTGGGTATGGAAAAAGGCTAGCACATTAACACATTACAGTTGATAAACATTAATACAATACAAAGACAAACATTTATTAGTGCTTCCTTTGTACTAGGAATTATGTTAAGCACTTCACAGGCATTATCTAATTTAATCCTCTCAATAAACCTAGGATGAAGAATTTTTAATTTGAAAATGAGAAAATCAAAGCACAGAGAAATTAAATAGCTTTATACAAGATTGCACAGATGGCTTGAAGCAGAGCTGGCATTTGAGCCCAAGCCCTCTAAATATGATATGGGAGGCATTACCTGGAATATTTGTTATTTATGCATATTTTTGTTTAAGACAGGGCCCGAGAATCTACATTTTTAGCAAGCATAATAGACAATGTTTCTTGGACTTTAACATAAGAATCAACAGGAAGGCTTGTTAAAACAGAGATTCCCATCCATCACCTCTGGAGATGTTGATTCAGGATATGTAGAGTGGAACCTGAGAGTCAGCATATGTAACAAGCTCCCAGGTGATGCCAATGTTTCCGACCAGATTTTGAGTAACAAACCTCTAGACATTTCTGATTCTGGTGGTGTGGATCACTATGAAAAAAAAGAGCACTATTTTCATAGTGTCTGTATAGTTAATTGGTTAACTGATAGTTATCTACAGAGAAAAGGAAGGAGCTTCAGGGTTTGGGTCAAACACCAGAGAAGTTGAGACAAGAGAAAGGGTAGGAAATTATTCAGACATGGACCCCTGACAGATGAGAAGGTCAATAGAGATCAGCTGAGAGCTTTGCTAGACTGTCTAGGCAGAGGACAGGCTTCCAGACCAAGGGTTGGTTGACTAAGAGATAAAAGTGTCACTCAATGAGGCAAGTTGAGGAAGAGGCAAGGTTGTCAATGAAAACTATGGGCATCAAACAAGGTGCAATGTCCGTAACCAAAACTAGGGCCTAGAAACAGAAAATGCAGAAAAGAGGCCCAACTATGTTGTCAAGGGGGTCCCCAGGGCTCAAATAATCTATAAAAGACTATGGGGAGTATTGATCCCACGTAGAGATGTTACAGCTGTGCTTGACTACCCATCACCAGTTGAGGTGGTTGGGATGATGAAGGCCACCAGGCTAGTCTCCTCTTCTAGAATATTTGTAGCTCCTGCAAATTATTTTAGTTAGAAATCATTACACAAACTGAGATCAAGACCCCCAAGAGCTTCCAACTCATGGAGCACAGTTATAGAAGGCAAGAATCTGGTGAAATATTCTAACAGCAACTTGGGCTCATCACCCACTTAAAAAGTTTGCTTGGGCAGTAGGGTCAGCTATGATGCTACTGTGTATTCTATAAATGCAAAATAATTGAGGTCACGAGTAGGAAAATAATTTACTATGCTCATCAATAGTATTATCCATATGATCCTAGCCTGGAGTATGCCTTCCATTGCCCTCTACTGCTGATCTGAAGGAGACTTGCCTATAATGTCTTCAAGATAAGAAACTACTGGGTGGATCAAGAAAATCTTCTTGATTTCTCCCTTATACTCCCTCTTTTATCTAGATGTACATCTGACTGGGGGAAGTTACCTAATAGCTATGGATAGTTATGTCATCTATTCTTTATCATTCTTGTAATTATCTCATTTCAAAAACAAGTATGTTTTAAAATAACTTTTTTTTTTTTTTTTTTTTCTGATCACAAGGTCATTGTAGAAACTGGATGGAAAATGAAAGTAAGTACCTACTAAATATTGGTTTTCTGTGCTCTTCCAGGCACTGCAGATATAAGAGTGAACTATTATTATAGTATCCACAACCTTACCTCCCCAAAGTGATCACCATTAACATTTGTTTGTTTGTTTTATTTTTGTTTGGCTTTATCAAGATCCTGCTCCACATACTGTTTTATATCCCACTTTAAAACTTAACAGTGTTTCATGGAAAATATCCCAATGTTATTATCTAATTGCTGTGTAGTGTTTGTATTCCATCTCAAAAATCGGAACAGCTTTATTCCACTTACTAACCACTACCTCTTGCCACTTCTTATCTAGACCATCTACCTAAGTCTCTTGGTACCCTCAGACCAACCTGACATCCCATGGTCTACAACTTCAAGTTCTTTTTCATCAATATTCTTAACTTCCTAGTCTTCATATCAATGATTTGATGTGCAAGTTGGTCAGTCAGCAGCTTCTTTTTAGCCATGTTTTATACTACACTGATTCCCTCTGAAGCTGTTGGCTTGGTTCAAACACTTGCATTTTGAATGAAGTCAGAAAATCTGAATTCTAGCAACCATTGGCACAGAATAAGCTCCTTACAAATATGTTTAATGTATTGCTGACTGTAAAATACTCATCAACTCAGATATATTAGGTGAAAGTCCTTTGAACAAAATATTGCATATTGCAACCCTGATTCTTGCCCCCACATAGTTCATGCTGACGAGGGTTGTCTGTGTGTAGTTGAGAATATCTTTCAACATTGATCATTGTAATTCTAAAGAGTAGTGGTTTCTCTCCTGAAAGAACACGAAACTTTATCCAATAATATTGCCTTCCCAAACTGTATGTTATAAAAGCAACATCATTGAAAATTTCTAGATCTATAAAGAAAAGAAAATTTAGGCTTTGGATTTTCAGTTAAATGTCTTCATCTAAATTGTATGCAGATTGCAACTGGCTATGCATTGAAAAGAGAGAGAGGGAGAGAGAGAGAGAGAGAGACAGAGAGAGAGAGAGAGAGGCATGGAAACTATACTGACAAAAAATGGCGCCCTCCCACTCCTCTATTGCCCCTCCCTTCAGCAGGTTCAATCACCTCACTATTCTTTCAGCCAAAGCACAAGGATTTAAAATTATGTCTCTTTTCTGGAAAGAATCATAATATCCCTTTAGGCATTACAAAACAGAGAACTGAGCTTAATGCTGGAGAATAAAACCAAGAACTTGTCTTCTCTGTTGGCTGAAATATAGTATTTTCCCTTTAAAATAATGTTGAAGGAAGGTGAACCTTTAAAGCTACAGATTTGCCGCTTAACACTGTAATTTATTTCTCCTGGCAACCACTGCAATATTCCTAGATTTATGTAGAGAAGAAAAAATATAATTCTATTTGGAATGGACAAAACTCTAGAAAGAAAAAAAACAAGGATTTTGACTTACATTGTTAAAAGGGGAAAATAGACTATGTCAATGTAATAGTCCATTGTCCAATCCTCTGAGGATTTTAGAAGGTAATTATAGGACAGTATTATATATTCAAAATATTCAAAATTGAGTATAAGGTTCAGACTGCCCAACTACTACCTAATTAATCTTATCAACTAATAGTAATGGAGATGGATGAAAAGGTTTAAAATTTGCAGCAGCATAGAAAAAATGACAGCAAAATAGTTATTGACTAACAAGAGCTTGTGTGCTGGGAAGGGGCATGTTAAAGAATCAGCTTAATCTCTTTTGGACTTGGTTCAAAAGCAAAGCCACAAGAATTCTAAGTTTCCCTATTCTTCAGCAAATAGCTGATGTGTGGCTTTATAATTTGTTTAAAAATGAGGGTCATATTATATTTCATATAAAATATGGTGATGCTTATTCATGTGCAGGAAATATGCTGACAGCAATAGGATGAAAAAAGCTTCTAAATCTGAACAAACATCAGCATAATATTTATTGAGCTTATATAAGTGAAACACGTGATAGCCTCAAATAATAGGCTGGCACTGAAAATTTTTACTGTGGTTCCTGAGACATTTCCTTCTGAAATTTAGTTGTTGGCACCTGATTATTGCTTCAATGAGTTTGGCTCCCTAGGGAGTAAGATGAGGTGACAATACCAGAGTGCAGAAAAACTTAAATTTTATATATATATATATATTTAATTTATATTATATTATTACATTTTAATTTATATTTTAAATATATATTTAAAATATATTTTAATTATATTTAAATATATATTTTATATATATATATATTTTTTGAGATGGAGTCTTGCTCTGTTGCTAGGCTGAAGTGCAGTGGTGAGATCTCGGCTCACTGCAACCTCTACCTCCTGGGTTCAAGCAGTCCTCCTGCCTCAGCCTCCCAAGTAGCTGGGACTACAGGAGCGCACCACCATGTCCAGCTAATTTTTATATTTTTAGTAGAGACGGGGTTTCACCATGTTGGCTAGGATGGTCTCAATCTTCTGACCTCCTGATACACAAGCCTTGGCCTCCCAAAGTGCTGGGATTACAGACATGAGCCACTGCGCCCAGCCAACTTATATGATTTTACAAAGAATGGCCAAGAATAAATTTAGGGCAGTGATATTTTTGACTCCCAGATTCTCTTCTGATATCAACTCAGAGCTGGCTTCTCATTCTATTGAAACACATTTTTACAATTATAATTTTAAATTAATATTTTAAAAATATAAAATAAAACTAACCTGTAGTACAAAATGCGAAAAACTACATCTAAGCAAAGAGAACAACATAAGCATGTTTGTCTCTTTACTCTGTTTCACCAAGGGCCTCTTTCCCCCATACATACACAAGGGTTAAGAAGTGGGGGGTAATGGAGGAATGAAAATATAGGAATTTTGCATTTGTACTTACTATTACATCCTGAGCAGTTCTACATTTATGGTTTTGTTGAATTATCATTATTAATAGCTATTTTATATTTTATTATCATCTATCAAACTATTTACCTACTGTTGGACACATTTAAATATTTCACAAGGTATATTAGTCATGATTTTCTTCAGGGACGCCTGTGACTCTAGCTCCTCTTGAAATGTTGATATTCCTTGACTTCATATTGAAGAGTTTGGCCCTTTTTTAGGTAGGTAACAGGGAACCACTAGCAAGTTTTGGCCTCAGATTAGCTGAGGCCAGTATAATAAAGAGACATGATAAAAACATATTGAGTGACTAATCTGAACTAGAATGTAGGATGTTTCAGAGGTACATCAGAACACTCGTGTGGTCCAGGTCAGATTTTCTTGGCCTTTCTTCTAATTCTAGCTCCTGTTTGGGGGACAGCTTTATGTGTGTGCAAATGGCAGTACCTTGTCTGGGAACCATTCTCTGTATTGCTTGCTTTGCCCAGGGGCTTCTCTGCTGCAGGGCTGGGCATGCCTGACTGGCATTCAATACTAGCCACTCATGTACGTGCAACCCAGGATTTGGGGAAGTTAGTATATACAGAGCAACCTTTGAGTAATGTAGGACACAAGACCATAGAAAAATGCTTTTCTGTTCTTTTTTCGGAAGATGGTGCAAAGAGGCATTTCATAAGACTTCTCAGCTGGCACTGTGGCCTAAGCAGCCACTTTTATCTTATAACCACCCAGTGGGTTTGCCTTGCCTGCTGCCTAGACAGAGCCAATTTGTCAAGACAGTGGAATTGTCATGGAGAAAGAGTAATTCACAGAGAGTCGGCTGTGTGGGAGATTGGAGTTTTATTATGACTCAGATCAGTCTCCAGCATATGGGGATCAGGTTTTTAAAGATAATTTGGTGAGTAGGGGCTCGGAAATTGAGGAATGATGATTGGTCACATTGGAGATGGAATCAAATGGGGTCAAAGTGAGGTTTTCTTGCTGTCTTCAGTTCCTGGGTGGGATCACAGAACTGGTTGAGTCAGATTACAGGTCTGGGTGTGGTGTCAGCTGATTCAGCTGATTCACTGAGTGAAGGGTCTGCAAAATACCTCAAGCACTGATCTGAAGCTTTACAATAGTGATGTAAAGCAATTTGGGGGGTTCAGACTCTTGCAGACAGAGGCTGCATAACCCCTAAACCGTAATTTCTCATCTTAGCTAATTTGTTAGTCCTGCAAAGGCAGACTGGTCCCCAGGAAAGAAGAGGGTCTTTTCAGGAAAGGGCTATTACCAATTTTGCTTCAGAGTCAAACCATACACTAAATTTCTTCCCTAGGTTAGTTTGGCCTACACCCAGGAATGAACAAGGACAGATTAAAGGTTAGAAGCAAGATGGAGTTGGTTAGGTTTGATCTTTTTAATTGTCATAATTTCCTCAGTTACCATTTTTGCAAAGTCAGTTTCAGTCTTGTAGAGTAGTGGCAAATTTGATAATGTAAACTTGTACTGGCTCTCTTTCTCTTTCCATGTCTCTCATATCTGCTCCTAAATAAACTATTCATGCATAAGCTTTTATCACAAGATTAGCCTTGGGAGAGCCCATGCCAAGGAAGAAAGGAAGGAAGGAAGGAAGGAAGGAAGGAAGGAAGGAAGGAAGGAAGGAAGGAAGGAAGGAAGGAAAGAAGGAAGGAAGGAAATATAATTGCCTTTCCCCAGAGAGGCTTTCTCAATTTAAACTAGAATACCTATTAATATACCACACTTTTATCTTAGAGTGGTTACAATATCTTTACATTTTTTTTATTTGTATGACTACATATTTATCACTCTTTCCCCCCATTTGAGTGTAAGAGGCTTGAAGCAAAGGTCATGTCATTTTGATTCACTATTATATCCCCAGTACTCAATAAAAATGTATCAGATAAACAAAATGGTGAATGTGATTTTAAAACTTTCCTCTAAACCCCACACTTCTGAAGTCTAGACTGTCAGAAGCTATACTCTCTATTTCATCTTTTTTGGCAGTAGGGGTTATTGTCTCTGATTTTCTCAGAAAGATACGTGACATTAATTAGGATAAAACAGAATTTCATTAATCCTCCCATTTGCCAGGTTTATTGTTGTTAATCGAATTTCTTCACCTCAATTTTGTGTATTCTAAGTAAAATATCCTTTCCTCAGTTAAAGGTCCTTGTAACTGCAGTTGATCTGTTTCATTGTGTCCCAAATTAAGACAATTTGGGAGTTCTCTCACCTCCCCTGTTTTCTTTCCAGAGGATTCTTCGAAGATTAGCTGAAGGCAGTATAATTAAAAAAACAAAAACAAAAATAAAAATGTGCTGAGTGCCACGGTGCTTTTTACATGGACATGCACTGTCCAGTGTAAGGAAGAATCATCAGCTGTATTCTACGTTGAAGAGAATGAGGCTCAGAGAGATTACATAAACTACCCAAGTTCACACAGCTAATACGGGGTCTCATTCCAGAGCCTGTGCCATTAACTATTGCATTTAAGAGCTGCTTGAATCCACTGAACTTCCGTTTCTTTTAAATCAACAGAAGGATTTTTCCTGCCCTCTGCAGTCATCCTTAGTCCTTCAGGGCAGCTGAGAAGGATGTTAATCAGGACCCTTGACCTTGTCATTCATTCTTTTTCTCACTCTTGAGTTAACTTCACGCACTCTAGGGAATGGAACTGTAACTGCTTTGGACTTCAGAGGAGCAGGCCTAGCTAGAAAAACCACGTCAATGTTCTCACAGCAAAACTGAGGGTAATGTTTTTTGAATATTAATGTGCTCTCTCTCTTTTCTACCTACTCACTTTCTCTTTCTGTGTCTGCCTTACTTGGGGTGGAAGTGAGGGTAACAGAAGGAATAGAAGGATATCTTCATTAACTTTGTTTTTTGCTGAAATACAAATTTATTTAAAATTGGTCTCTGAGGATTTATGAGTTCCTGACAGTTTAAACTGTAGCTTCTTGGCATTGAATCTAAATCTATAAAAATAAATCTTACTGGAAAACTCATTTCTTAATTATAGGACATATTAGTATCTAACTTTAAGAATTTTGTAGTGGGTTAAAGAAACATTTTAGTTAGAAGAAAGCTTTCTCTTAATCCTTTTGCTATAGTGATGTCAATGAAGTATCATAACCATTAGTTTAAAATAAAAATAAGATAAAGAGAAAAATGTGCCGGAACAAAAAGAGATGCTTTGAATACTTTGGAAATGAGTCAGAGAAGAAATAAAAATTTTAAAAATAACAATTCTATTTTCTTTTATGTGGAGTAAATCCTGAGGAAGACGCATATACTGCAGTGCTGATTTTATTCTAGGTAGAACTGTGGATAGGCAAAATTTATTTTGCATATAAAAGAAAATTAGGGTGAAATTAACTCTGATCTGAATTGGACTTCAGTAAGTAACAGCAATTCCCAAAGTTAATGGTTACATATTAAATTTTACATATTTGAGTAACATATTTAAATATATTATCTAAATTCATTTAAGACCTTCCCTGCTATGTAGAAATTTTACTTACTATGAGTTGAAATTTGGGAATAATGTAAATGAAGAGATTTCCTGTAGAAAGTACCTGAGTCCCTGAGTCTGTGTGCTGTGGAACTGTATTGAGTCCTCACCATTATCCTACTCCGGGGAATATGGTCTCATAACAACAGCCTTTCCCTCCTGTTCATTCCCCCAAGGCTGTGTCACTGCATCTTTTTGTACCTTCGATCAGGACACTATGCCAAACGTTCATCACTTTGTAGATGTTCAAGGAGCACCTGCCACCCACCAGGCACTTTGCTAAATGCTTGGAATAGAGTAGCAGACAGGGAGTACAAGTGGTCTGTGTCCTCAAAAAGTTGTCAGTTTCGAGGGAGGTAGAGGACTGGGCAAGTATATTACAAGTGAAATTCATGTTACAAAAAAGTTGGGGCCGGGCGTGGTGGCTCAGGCCTGTAATCCCAGCACTTGGGAGGCTAAGGCGGGTGAATCACTTGAAGTCAGAAGTTCGAGACCAGCCTGGTCAACATACTGAAACGCCGTCTCTACTAAAAATACAAAAAAATCAGCTGGGCATGATAGTGTGTACCTATAGTCCCAGCTATTCGAAAGGCTGAGGCAGGAGAATTGCCTGAGCCCGGGGAGGCAAATGTTACAGTGAACTGAGATTGTGCCACTGCATTCCAGCCTGGGCAACAGAGCAAGACTGACTCCATCTCAAAAAAAAAAACAAAAAAAACTTGGAAGTAAAAGGTGCTGAGGAAGTAAATATGACAGAGGGAACTAGCAAAGACCTTCATGATTCCAGAAAAATGTATGATCTTCTTTTTGATACCCTAGGGAAATGGAGAATTTATAAAATAATAATGCTGATAATAATAGTAATGATGGTTAACCTTTGTTGAATATTTATTACTGGCAAGACATTCAATCTATTCTATAAACCTTAACTGTATATTAGCAAGTGAAAGAAGCCAATTGTAAAAGGCCGTATATACCATATGTTTTCACCAGGCCCTGGGCACTCAATGAATGGGAACTATTTTTAAGAGAATAATGACGAAGAAGATGATGATGGTGATGATGACACTGAGAAAGATGATGTAACCAAACATAGCTTTCATAGCCTTCTTTAACCTTACCTGCCAAAACATCAAAACAAAATTGAGGTGCTAATTGTAATAGCTATAATGGACTTTACTATTTTAGTGTTTTGCTCTCCTTTTTCTTTGTTTCTTTTTTTAATATGAAAAGAAAGACTTGTCTAGTTTTACCATTGCCTTTTCGTTCTGTTAACCCTGACCATACCTTCATAAATAGCACTTTTATTAAAGTGTCTTCGTTTGAGTCTTCTGGGGGTGAAATCCATTTTCTGCTGGCATGCTTACTAATAAACAGAATATTCTAAGCACATTTGCCAAACCGATGTAGAACAGAAAGGCATTTCTATCTCTTTTGTGGTTTTGTTGTTGTGTTTGTTCAATTGAGCATAAAAATTACACAGTGAAACAGGTTGAAATGTCTTTTAGTTCTTACTCTGAATTCCTACTTTGTATTTTCTTTGGACTGTTCTTAATACATTTTCAAGAAAGTATAATTTTCTGTTAAATGCATGATTATTTACAATTTTGTTATATTTGTGTGATGTTACAAAAAGGTCTCTTAGCCACTTTTCTTTTTCTAAAGAATTGTATTTCAAATAGAATAGTGAAAATAAATGGGAAACGGTATTTAAATATGTATATAAATATTTGTTATATAGCTGTTTCTCAGGAACACATATAGTGCTTAAATCATACCACTAAAAGTTTCAAATCACTTTATTAGCCTAGACATTTGTTTTATTTACTGTTTCCTGAAACAAGTATGCTTTTAAGGCGGGGAATGATAAACATTTTACATTTCTGACATTTGCACTGGAATGATCAGATTAGGGTTTAATTTACTGCCCATAGGTTATTTAGTTGTTCTTTTCTATGATGCAAGCTGGGATGAGGTCAAATGCATCCTATTGATTACCTTTTTCTCATAGACACATCTGTAACTGTTACATTGATTAACTTGATTGTAGCTGTCACTGTGAACATTTTCAGAAAATTCATATGTGAAAACTGAAGTCTGCAGGTTACTTAGTGGATGATTACTTGGATTGCCTTGTAGCACTATCGAGGTAACCTTGGACAGACCCTTTAATCTCTCTGAATTACAGTATCCCCTCCTGTGGGATGGGACTGATAATACCTTCCTACACAGAAAACTCATTGTGGAGCATGATGCAAATATAAGGGGAGAGCCATTTAACTCTATATTTAGAAAGATTCATTTGATAGTGTTATTTAATGTCTTATGGTCCCTGGAGACTCAAAACACTCTGAAAAATATTCCGGTTAGTTTCAGTTGGAAGTTCTAACCTTAGAAAATAAACCATGTGGAAAGTGTTTCATGGTTTATATTTGAATAAATTTTTGCCTGAAAGTTCATAAAATTGCATATATATGTATATATTCACACACATATAAAATCATTTTTGGTATCCTTCTACTTTTCCCTTCCTTTGGTAACAAATAACATTTTTTGCAAAATGAACAATGCTTCATATTGGGCATTTTTTCTTTCATGTCGAGGATCCTCAAGGGGAAAACTTGGGAAATATATTCCTGTTTGGTATGACTTTTCTGTAGACATTTCAGAACTGCAGAACCATTACGGGAAACTTTTTTTTAATGCAATAGCATTTCTTTTGAAAAGTTCTCTTTTTCACAAAGAATGTTTCCTCCTGGATTTTCTCAGCTGGTACTTTGGTATTTATGGCCTAAATGATTTAGTAAATGCAGGAAAATGATGTTCATTGGTTAGTGTAAGAGGGAATGTGAGGAATCTGTGTCTGTAAGCTGAATAAATACATTTAGCTGTATTGAGATTAACCTCTGTAGCCTGGAGTCAGAATGGAGAATATAAAGAAACAAATATGTGGGATAATATACATTCTAGATAGACAAATGACCCATGGACTCATATATTATCAAGCTTTAGATTTTCTACAGTGAATTTCAAGTCCTGAACTTTTTTCACCTCTCCATTCTTCATATTTTGAAATAAAATTCTCTCTTTTTAAAAAACAGATGTGTGATAAAGGAATAACAACAGGCAACTCTATTAGTCAAGAAAGGCTAAGTGCTATGACAAGAGCAACAAAACATGTAAAATGCAATGCAATATACATTTATTTCTCACTGGTGAATGATAGTTGCATGTGGTTGGTGGCGGTGGGGCTCTCTTCCATAGTCATTCATACATCCAGGCTCCTTCTATCTTGTGATTCCACCTGCTCTCGGTCCTTTGGGTTATCTCTATTCTGCTGGTTGACAAGGAAATGGATGAGAATTGTGTCTTGAAGGTATTTATGAGCCAGACCAGTAAATGGCACACATCAATTTATCTTACAATCTAGTCTCATAGATGTATCTAATTGCAAGAAAGGCTGAAAAATTAATTTAGTTGTGTTCCTAGAAACAAGAGAACATGTAGCATTTATTGAATGCTTACCTGTGCCAGGTACTGTTCTGTGTCAGCTTTATGGGTCAAATCACTTAATTCTGAGAACAACCCTAAGAGATAGATACTTTAATTATATCATATTACATATGAGGACACTGAAGCCCAAGGAAGCTCTTTAACTTGTTTGAGTCATAGAGCTAGTGAATAGCTGAGCCAGCATAGGAGATCAAGTAATCTGGCTTGAGAAACCAGCTTCTAAGTCATTACACATTCTGCTTTTATACACATAAACAAGGTTTATGGAATCACTATAATGTTCACTAAATGTAGGAAATAAATAAACATGTTAATTTTTGTATGTCATCTAAGCTTATAAAATGATAACACCTGGGATTGACACAGTGGTGGTGTAAAGCAGTTACAGTGTGAACTTCAGTCATAAGCACCAGGAGCCTTTAAAATGGGATTTACCCTTTGGCCCAGCAATTCTACTGGTTTTTAAAGAAAACCCTCAAATAAATACGAGAAGTTGTATGTAGAAAGACATTTATTATAATGTTGTTTAAAATAGCAAAAATGTGGAAACAACTCAGCTACCTGATAATAAGTATAGGTTCAATAAATGTTGAGATATACACAATGGATTATTTTGTAACTACTAAAGATGAGGATGCACATGCATACTTATGACGTAAAATATTTTTATTTACTATTTGTAGACATGTAAATTACAAAATATTGTATATATCAGAAAAATGTTTTTGTTTAAAAAGTGTATATTTGTATAGGAAAACCTTGGAAAATACAGAAACAAAATGTTAATATTGGTTAATGCTAGGTGGTGAAATCTTTGGTTTTAAAAACGTTGCTTATTTTTGTTTTCTAATACTTCTATAAAAGCATGCTTTCCTTGTCTGAAAAAAAAAGAAAGCAATAAAGCAGAAAGTGAAAATTAAAAAGAAAATAACATTTGCTCAATGTGGAGAGTGCTCACGAGATGTACCAGTATATAGATGCCATAAAACTTCGGACTATTCAGACAAACCATCTATTAAATTCATTTTCCTGCACTCAATTATCATATACTCATTCATCCCATTATCAACAAGAAAGACACAACCTTGTTGTCAAATAATTTATTTAGGAGGGAGAAAAGAGGCAAAAGATGTACCAAATTCTGAGAAAACAGCATTCAAAGATATGGTTTGCTGGGGGCCATATTTTTATACAAAATAATTTAGCACAAATTGTGGCTGCTATCAATCACATTTAGTTGTCATTATCATCCTTCAGTTATTCAGCGGCAGAAAACTCATTCTAGTTTTGCCAGGATCTTACCTCGATTGTCTGAGAATATTCTAAAGAAGCTTCTATGAGGATCCATTCATCAGATGAGAGGGTCACTTGAGTAGGGCTGACACTTATAGAATTTCTTAAGGACTCTTATGGGTTAAAAATCTTCTGAAATATCCCCATGGATAACTTACTAGGAGGCCTTGAGTTTCTTTTCAAATAATGGCATTTCCATTTTTCATGGTGTATATTTGAGCTTCTGGAGAGCAAGGCATCAATTTGATTTAATTCAATTCAACAGACATTTATTGTAATTGCATTATATTTATTATAATTGCATTATAGCATTTACCATCACTTCGGGAGGAATCTCAGTAATTAGAGACCTCAGCAGTCAGTCATTTTTGCCTTTCATCAAAGTGTAAGATACCTTTGGGCCTCTGCTGACCCAGAATACTGTGCTGTAATTGTCTGTTTATCCCAGGAGACAATATCCTTGAGACCGGAGACTATATCCTCCCATCACCCCAAGTGATTCCCGGAACATGGTAGGCACTCATAATTACCTTCTGGGAAAATCTGCTCCACATTCTTTTGCCCCTTTTTAACATTTAATTGCTCATTAGTATTTCTTTCAAAGGAATTGCTAGAGAATAGCTAGAAAAGAGGAGGAATCATTGGTCAGTCATAAACATTTAATGAGATAGCTGAAGAAATTACAGTGGGAATTAGAAGATTATAACACAATTTTAAAATTAGCACTTGCCCTCGTAGAGCTCACACTCTTACTGAGACAGTGCACATAGTCACAGAAAAAAATACTTCAGATGTTTAACTGTCACTGAAAAATTCACATTAATGTGTGTGTGTTTAGATAGATAGATAGATAGATAGATAGATAGATAGATAGATAGATAGAGACAGATAGACAGATACCCACACGTTAGTTAATATAAATCAGTATTAAGAAATTAAGCTCAATAAAACAGATAAATAAATGATGATTCACATAATTGATGATTCAGATAATTATGTGACTTCTTTATTGAAGGAAAGTGGTTTTGTGTAGGCTTTCATTTGCATAGGCAATGTCCTAAGTAATTTTAATCACTTCATTCTTAGAAATGTATGGATTGTGGTAATATGAGGGTCATTTATAGGATAGTGGGGACATAACAGGGGAGACCTCTCACAAGGTGGGAATACAGAGTAACAGAGTAGTCAGATGTGGGTGTAGCTATTCTGGGTATGTGAATTTTGAAAAGGGTTTGAAAAGAGTCAAGGAAAAAAAACCATTTCATTCATTTAGTCATTTATTTATTCAACAGATGCTTAGTACATATTGGGCATAGGAGAAAAAGGCATGGAAAAGTAGCGATAGGAAATGTCTAAATAAATGCATTTAGGTTTTACATAGACAAATTTTCTCCACTGAGGTTGACATATTCTGTGGGGGAGTCACAGAATGTCCTGAAATCTAGGAGTGCTGAATGAAATTAAGAGCTGGAAGTGTTGAATAATAGAAGAAACATCCACATTGATGTCAGCAAGTCCTGGTTTTGAATCTTGGCTTTATTTGTTGAGCAAACTACTGTCATCTGTAAAATGGGGATAATAATTACCTTATATGGATGAGTGAAGCATTTAATCTCCTAGAATAGCACCCAAGCACATAGAAATATATGGCAAAAATTGCTTCTCTTCTGTCCTCCTTCTCTTCTGTAATGTGGCCCTTTTCATAGCAAGCTAATAGGGAGGCTTGGGGAACCAAATTTGTTACAGTGAACTCTAGGTGGCGCTCTAGCAATGTAAGAGAGATTATTGGAGGGTAGGTCTTTGTGAGAAGGAATATGGCATATGCCAGGTGCCTGATTACCACATGAAATATGCCCCTGGTCCACAGTTTTATGTTTCAGCCTAACCCTGAGCAAGCTAGTAGGATTGCCAGGGTTGGGGTTCTGTGAAGATACCCATACTCATTTCAGCCATGTGAAGAGCTGTATGTATTTTGTGTAAGACTGGTTAGAGGATCAGTAAAATTGACCACTTCTTTCAGAAGCATAGGAAGGAATGATCAGATGGGGAAGCACATGGACAGGTCATTCAAGGAGAAAAAAATAAGTATTTATGCTGAACCTTAATTATCAGTGGTAGAAAAAGTCCAGCCTCATTTGCCATCACACTGTTTGCTGCTGCAACCAGAGGTGTGAGAGTCCTGTGAGAGGGAACGAATCTTTAGAAGGATCCAGGAAAGATGATGGATACAGGGGAAAATGTAATATTTTTTTCTTTGAAAGGCTAGAAGCATGGGAGAAGTTGGCTTTAGACCAGTAAACATGTCATCTGTGTCACCACCTCTCAATTTTCATGTCGTGGCAGACATTAATAATTGATTATGCCAATTTTCCCTGTTGAGATTGGAAATGACTACACAAACATTCTTGTCATAGCCCTCCAGACAACCATTACAAAATCATAGGAATTGACACATGGGATGAAAGCTCAGCCGTAGGCATATATAGCTATCCCACCCAGAGGTTTTTGTTTGTTTTGTTTTGCTTGTTATTTTCCTGTTTGGCTGGCAATGAAATCTAAAGAGCTGTCTTAGAAGATATGTTATGCAGATTTAATGCAGTAACAAATAACCACACTGTCTTGGTGACTTAGCATAACAGTGTATTTCTGGCTTACATTATGTGTAGGGACTGTGAGTCAGCTGCTGTGGCTCTACTCTGCAATTCCTCATTGCTGCATGGCAGGACATAGGCTCAAGGAGCAGACCCAATTTGGGACATGCAGTTCTTATGGTAGAGGACAGAAGAACAAGAGGGTTGGCAGAAACAAGTGATGCCTCCTAATACTTGTGCTCTGATGTGTATGTCACGTTCACTCGCATTCTTCTGGTCAAAGCACATCTCAAGGCCAAATCCAACATCAACGCAGTGGGGATTGATAACCAAATGAGTGACTGAGGCATCTCTCAATTATGGAGGTTCATTAAACCAGCTTTAGAATGCATCTGAGGACAATATGTGCCACAGACATAACTGTGGCTATTTATCCAAAGAGGTTTTCAGGAAGTTTGGTATTTATACATTTCCTTAAAGGTGAGGAAGGCATGTAGGAAGAGGGGCAGGTGGGCAGTAAGGTGAATAGTTGCATTCCTGTGAATAGTTGCATTCCTGTGAAACTCAATTTTCCATGAGATAAGGTAAATTTCTGAAGAGTAAAAAGGAGTAAAAAAGAATAAATTATGCAGACATCTCTGGGTAGGTTGAAGAAATGAGTTTTGACTTTGTTCTGCACTTGGGAAAATAAGCTTGGAATGAACATTATTAATGTGGGTTTCAGGAGCTAGACTTAGATTGTAGACCTAAAGTTACAATTGGCATGTCCTTGTTTATGGGAGGTCAGCAATTTATTTACTTGTGAATGATCTGTGGGGGCAGCCCTTTGCAGATGCCTGAGGCTTTTACCTTTCCATGAGGATCTTGCTGATGCACAGCATTAGTAACAGATATTTCTTTGGAAGAGGGTGTTGCAATGACTCAGCCTCCTCTGGGTTTAAGAATCCTTTTGCATAAGAAGTTTGGGAGGTCCTGAGATTTAAAATTTTCCTTTACAGGATGTATACTCCTTTCAGGGCAGGGATACTGCAAGAGACACAACTGTGGTTGAGGATGTATCATCTTCTTACAGGATGGAGAGGAAATGATAATGCAATCTACCACTGAAGATCCCTTCCTTGTAATCTTATTAGGGCAGCATAAACCATTTATGTACCATAGTTGGTAACTCAGCAGCTTTCAGGATTCTTCCTCAATGCCAATGAAGACAGAACCTATGGAAATCTGAGGTCAAGCATCTTCTAGCAACTCATTCAAGTTCTCAGATAGTGGACTAGCACCTTCTCTTAGGAAACTTCTCACTACACTCTAAATAGCATGATCTAATTAGACCAGCTAACTTAAGCCAAAATTCTTGACATGACCTGTGCACTGGCTCCTGTTTAGTCCTCTAAACATTTTTGACATTCTTCACCAGAACCTTTATGATCCAGATAAAAATACTGCTCGAAGTTAGGAACATACTATGTTTTCTTTGTATGTGCTCTTCCCTTTGCCTGGAATTTGTTTCCTGCTAGGAAACATTTACAAAGCTTACCATCTTATCCTATGTACACACATAAGTGTGGCATTTGTCGTTCAGCAGGCTCTAGGATGGCAAATCTGCCACATTTTTTCCCTAATAGGAAAATCTTTGTAGGCAAAATAATAATAATAATAAATAATAGTAATAATAATAATCTTGGATGTCAATTGAAAGAGAAATGAACCAATGTTTCAGCAAAAGAACACAGATGCATTGTTCTCATTAATCCTAATTTCCCATCCCCACCAGCGCTGATTTGAGTGCCAATTCATGTTGCAAGGAAAGCACCCAATTCTCTATTTCCCTGAGGCCTTCAAGCCAGGGCGGTAGCTGACTTCAGCACTCCCTCTGGGCTTGACAGCAACTGGAGGAGCAAAAGTACTTAATGCTTGGGTTGACCAATGAGTAAATTACACCATTTTGAGTGACAGCTGTATAATTCTCCAACAACTGTACACCTTGTCAAATAAAAGAACATGCTACAATCACAGGATTGAGGGGCTCTGTCACCTTACCATAAGAATATCAGCCTGTGACCCTCTTTTCTTTCTATACTCTGAAGGGTTGAGTGTTTGGCCCTCAGTTACTTGTGTATTTATATATGCTTTACATACATATTTATGCAGCAATGACAAGAAAGAGAATGGCTCAGTGAAATGCTGATAGTCTGCTAAGGTCACTGAAAGTTGTGCATCTATCTTCTTCACCTCCTGCATCATAATATTATGGTCCTGTTACATTTCCTTTAGATACAAAATATTACATTTGTTTTTTTTACTTAACTGATAGATGGTTGGAATTATTATTTTAATTTTGCAAAATCCACAAAGAGGACCAGTCTTAATAATCTGGAGGAGAGATTAATATAGCTCATATAAATACACATTGCCTTGGAAAATACCCTCATCCTCCTCAGGTCTCAGCTGTGATGACACTTCCACTGGGTCATTCTGAGCCAGGTGTCCAGCTCTGTGCTTCTACATGTAGTTTGTGCACTGACTGGGTAGACTCTATTTCTTGAGACAATGTTTCTTTAGTGTTTAGTCTACAGATCTGGATGCAGACTAGGTCTTCAGTAAGTATTCATGGAATAGATGGCATAAGTGAATTCTTACTGCAGTTGCTTGTTCTTGTCTTGTAGACCAAGGAAAGTTCTTGGGTTGGACTAGGCCACCAAGAAAATGGAAATGGGAGTTGGAACGCTTTTTAGGAAATACTCTGACCAAATCAGACATGTTTAGAATGCAACATTTTTACTGCTCTGGGCTTCTCCTTTCTTTATCAGGAAGTACTCTGAGGCAGAGAATAATGACTGACATACCTGGTATGAAGTATTTACTCTGACTTTGATTAAGAGTAAGGACTTTTTAAGCAAGTTGGTTTAAAACTTCTAAGCCTCAGTTTTCTCAACTGTAAAATAGAATAAATAATACCTATCTCACGGAGTTGTTGTGACGAGTAAGTGAGATTGTGAGTGTTTGGGCAAGAGTAAGCACTCAGTAGTTGTTAGTTGTTATACTTGATATCGCTAATAGTATATTTCTGATTTAATTATCAGAATAAGAAGGGTCAGGAAAATGAAGTAAAGCTACTAAGTATGAGCAGATTTCAGAAGGCCATATGATTAAATATTATTGATAACTTATATTTTCTTACATATAACCTTCCACTACTGATAACAAATTAAGAATACTCAATGTAAATATAATCAATATTCAAATAAGGGTGTCTATTTTCCATTCACTTTATAGAAAAGTAGCATAAACATAAATGTAAAAACTCTGAAAGCATTGTGGTTGGTAAACATTATGCTTCCCCTACCCCTGTCCTATTCAGATCCCAAGATTGGTTATATTTTAAAAACACACTTGTTTTGTTAATCTGATTTAAGAAAAGGGAGGAGTTATTAATTACACATAATGCTTAGTCTAGCTGGTAAGAAACTGACATTTTGGCCTTTGTTAACAGAATTGCTTTCTTAGTGATTACTCATTAGGGAGTAATACTAGGTGCCCTTGGTTACAATAGAAAGGATGTTTACTGCCTCAGAAGACAGGTAGCTGTGACCTGAATGGACTTTCTCTTTTCCATGACTGTCCTGAGAAATGCTGGGTCAGTAAGTACTTTTATTTTGAGACGGAGTCGGAGTCTCACTCTGTCGCACAGGCTGAAGAGCAGTGGTGCAATCTTGGCTCACTGCAGGCTCCCCCGGGTTCACGCCATTCTCCTGCCTCAGCCTCTCGAGTAGCTGGGACTACAGGCACCCGCAACCACGCCCGGCTAATTTTTTTTTTTTTTTTTTTGTATTTTTAGTAGAGGCGGGGTTTGACCGTGTTAGCCGGGATGGTCTCGATCTCCTGACCTCATGATCCGCCCGCCTCGGCCTCCCAAAGTGCTGGGATTACAGGCGTGAGCCACCGCACCCGGCCAGTAACTACTTTTTTAAGAAGCAAGTCTGCTCTATCTTCTCAGCTGTAGGTCAATGAGAGTAAATTACCTTTTTCTAGTTTTAATTTTAGATTCCTCACATCAGTGAGGAATTCTACTGCCCAACAGGTTTGTGGTGACTGCCTTCTCCAAGTCTATCTTCTTTGAAATGACAGTGTGGCAATATCAATAGCCTCATAAAAAAAGGTGGAATTTCTCCTCTGAAAACAATGTTCTATTTCAGGATAGGATGTAAGGGCATGCCTATGGAATGAGAGACAAGCAGAATTCCTACCTGGAATACCATGTATGTGTGGTGAAAATCCGAACTTCACATTTTGAGAGAAGCAGACAAAGAGAACCTGGTTCAGATTATGTCCTTCATTTTAGCGGAAATAGCACTGGCTTTAGAATCACACAGATTTTAAGTTTATATTCTGGCTCTTGCATGTTCTAGCAGTGTGATCATGGGTAAATTGGCAGACCTCTCTGAGCCTCAGAGTCTCATTGTTAAAATTAGTAATATGTAAAAATCACTGTCTAAAATGCATGCAGGATATGAAATACATAATAAATGGTAGTCACTTGAAATAGCAGAAGTAGTGTATATATATATATGTGTGTGTGTGTGTGTGTGTATGTATATATATCCATATCTAGATATTTTATTTTGGACCAATGGAAACTTGTATATGTAATAATATTAATAATGAGAAATTACATTGAGTGCCTATTACGTGATAGATTGTTATTTTTAATATGCGTATTATTTAGTTTTATACTCATGAATGTTTAAGAGGTGGGTATTATTATTTGGTAGATTAAGAAATTCACAAATAAAGAATAAATTACTGAACATGAAGAGGTGCTATAATCTTCCGAGACTTTTGAGTCACATGAATTTTTTTTCTATTATAGAGTTAATTTATCCAGAATTTTCTATTTACCCTGGAGGGAACAGATAGTCCCATGAGACAAGATTTATTCATTAAGTTGCCAGTCTAGTTGAGACACAAAAATATATGTCCAAATAATGAGTGATCAAGCCTTATAATTGGCGACCATGATACTGTTTAGAGAGAAAGACGCAACAAGACCTTACTCTTTTCCTTCTTCATCCATTCGCTCCTCTACTAAGTAATCATCTGGGACACTCATTCTGACTAAAGTCAGTGCTAGGTACCAATGTGGAATCTGGCCTCAGATTTCCTGGGCTGGAAGCCCTACTTCCCCAGTTATCTGATGACTGACCTCAGGCAAGCCACTGAATTTCAAGGTTCAGTTTATTCATTTGTCAAGTGGACATAACAATAATATTATTCACCTCTCATTGTTGTGATAAATGAATAAGAAAATGTATACTAAGCCACTAATACAACTTCTGGAACATAATATACACTTTATTATCATCATCAACATCATTATTACTTTTGAAAAAATACTTTCCGTACTCTGAGAATGCTAGACACCTCACAAAGGTGTCAGTCAGCATAACCTAGGATATATTATGGTTCCATCAACCTCTACACGAGACACTAGTGTTCTAAAAGTTTCAATGTGTTTTTTAAAAATCTGATACATTAGCTAGGATGGTGTATGCATGAGTGAGTGTGTGTGCAAGACAGGGAGAGAGAGTGGGGAACAGAGAGAGAGAGAGGGAGAGAGAGGTTTTTTTCTACATTACTCCCTGAATACAACATTCTGGGAGTAACATTCAAGCAGAGTAAGCCACAAAAACAGTGGACAGCGAAGAATATTCATTTTGGGGCTAATGTCTCCTCCATTGATCCATAGAGGAATATTTAGCAGAGTTTGACTTAAATGTCCTGACTCATAGGAACAAGGAGACACCTTCTCCCTTTAGTTTCCATCCAGGGAATAGTTTAGCAACTCTTGTACCACTTTTCCACCAAGACGTCATTACATTGATTTCAGTTTAGCAGAGAGAAGAAGATGGTAAAGTTGAACATGCTCAGATAAGTGTGGGGGATTCAGAGATTGACTGTCCAATGTTAGCATATCCTCTGAAGCACTTCAGACTCAATTTTAGTAGGCAGTCAAACTGTCCATGAGAGGTGCAACTGTGTAACCCTATTACTTATTTATACAAACTGTCCTGAAATTGCCAGTGCAGATTTTAAATCACTTTATAAAGCCTTAAAAGGAACCATAGTGCCTTGCATTGTCTCTTGTTTCCTGACTCTCTCCCTCGGTATAGGCCACTGTTAATGACATGCATAGGATCAGCATTATATCCAGTTTAGAGTGGATAATCTTTGGGGTTCAGTGTATACTGCACAGGTGACGGGTGCAGCAAAATCTCACAAATCACCACTAAAGAACTTACTTATGTAACCAAATACCACCTGTTCCCCAATAACCTGTAGAAATAAAAATAATAATGATATAATGTCAAAAGTCATGACAAAAAATGAAATAAAAAAAGAGTGTATCATCTTTAGGAGCTGCCCTGACTTGTAATGTAGGCATTGCAGAATACAGCAAAAGCCTGGAATAGACCCTGTGGTGGTTTTTAAAATATGTCAACACAATGTTAATTTTCCCTCTGAAAGATGGGCTCTGATTTCCCTCTTCTTAACTGTGGGTTGTATTTAGTGAACTGTTTCTGATGAACTGCATATGGTTGAGGTGAAAGTGTGTAATGTTTGACATTAGGGTATATAAGGCTTTCTCCTTGTTCTCTCTCCAGAAAGAAACCAGCTACATTGTCATGAAGACACTCCAGCTGACCTATGGAGAGGTTCATGTGTTAAGAAACTGCAACCTGCCACCAACAGCCATGTGAGTTAGCCATCATGGAAATGGATTTTACAGCTCCATTCAAGCTTTCAGATGGAGGCAACCTGGGCTGACAGCTTGAGCACAGCCTCTTGAAAAATCTCTGAGCCAAAACCAACCATTTAAGCAGCTCCTGAATTTCTGACCCACAGATATGCTGACAAAAATGTTTATTGTATTAACCCACTATTTTTCTTTTTAATCACAACGTACTAGCCTATTTTGGCAAATCTTTTTCAAGAGATTCTTCATTTTTTTCCTTTTTTTTGAGACAGAGTCTCGCTCTGTTGCCCAGGCTGGAGTGCCGTGGTATAATCTCGGCTCACTGCAACCTCCGCCTCCCAGATTCAAGCAGTTCTCCTGTCTCAGCCTCCTGAGTAGCTGGGATTACAAGCACTCACCACCATGCCCAGCTAATTTTTGTATTTTTAGTAGAGACGGGGTTTCACCGTATTGGTCAGGCTGATCTCAAACTCCTGACCTCATGATCCACCCACCTCAGCCTCACAAAGTGCTGGGATTACAGGTGTGAACCACCGCACCCAGCCTTTTTTTTCTTTTAATTGTAATTTTATAGCTCCCCACCGCAGCTGTCTCCCACTCTTCCCTTCGATGATGACGTCTGCAGGCTTCAGGGGGATCTTGGAACAAAGCTGGGTCCTGGCAGCCCCACTAGGTTGCCAGCTGGGGAGAACAAGTCACAATTACAAATTATCACAACAATTAGCACCTGCACTTGGAGGCTCTGTAAATTGAGGAGGCCCCAGCTCCTCATTGTACAGGGATCTATCTGTCGGTGACCTTACTCTGGAGATGATGGTATTCCTTCAGTCTGAGGGAATTGATGATGAACCCGGTGTCATCAATTGGCTCATAATCACCTTGCACGTTCATGCTCACCAGCTCCTCGTTGTAGAGAGAGAGTGGGGACTCCCGGCCAAGGACGTACACCTGGCCCTTGAGGGCAGGCACCTGCACTTTCCCTTCCGCCTGCTCCTGGGACTTGGCAAGGCAGGGGCAGACAAACTCACACTCTGGGCTATGCCAGCAACCGGTGTATATCAGCTCAGCAAATTTCAAGCCCAGGCCTTGTTTGGTTTTGTGCATTTCCCAGTCCATGGTGAAGGTCTTGATGTCTAAATGAGCATGGTAAAGGATGATGCCTGCTGGGACCTGGTAGATACCTCGGACCTTCATCCAATGAAGTTGTTCTCAACGATAGCAATACAACCCACGCCGTGCTTGCCCGCAACTTCGTTCGGCACACGAAGAGCTCCACGGAGGTCTGGTGGGTGGGCCATCCTTGACGTTGGTCACCTTCACAGGGACCCCTTTTTTGAACTCGATCTCGACAATGTCAGGGGTGTTGGGGGCTTTGGCTGGGTCCTGGGTCTTCGTGTAGAGACGTGGAGGCACTTAGTTCTTGGTATTCTGTGGGATTCCAGCCTCGTAGCTGATGATGGGCACGAGGTTCTCATCCATCCTCCACGGGTTCTTGGGAGTGACCGGGATGGGAGTCCCACGTTGTTTTGCATATTCCATCAGGTCATTGGGGCCCTTGAACCAGTTGTAGAACTCGGGCATCCTCCAGGGAGCAACGACCTTTATCTGGGGGGCCAGCGAGTAGCAAGTGAGCTCAAACCGGACCTGATCGTTCCCCTTTCCTGTGGCGCCATGGGACACATACTTGGCTCCCTCCCGCTGGAGTATTTCCACTTGTTTGCAGTCGATGCAGGACCTGGTGAGAGAGGTACCCAGGAGGTAGCAGTCCTCATACAGTGTGCTGGACTGGATGGCTGGCCAGATGAACTCCACAAACTCCCTGCTGATGTCCTCAATGAACACTTTTTTGGCTCCAAGCTTCAGTGCCTTCTTCCTGGCTTCCTCGAAGTCTTTCTTCTGGCCAATACTGGCCAGGTAGGCAATGACATAGCCTTGTCCTTCAGTCACATGAGGATACGGGAGGTGTCCAGGCCACCACTGTAGGCCAGAACCACGGAGCCTTTGCTGGACATAGCGTCTGGGATTGGAGGCGCGAGTTCCCGGTGCAGTGAACCACTCGGGCCCCAGCAGCGGTGGCAGGCAACAGAGCAGGTGACTCCTCATTTAAAATTGTTTTTTTTTTTTTTTTTTTTTTTTTTTTATTAAGAAAATAGACTCACACAAAGAAATTGATGAGTTGCCAAAGTCAGGGATTATATGTCCCCTTGTTAGCACCTCCAACTTCTAATTAATTGTTCCTGGGCTGGCTGTGGTGTCAGGGACTGAGTACAGAATCACGCCGTGGCATGTATAGAGGAGGGAATACTTAGGAAGCCCAGCTAGTCTTATGAACATCATGTGAGGACTTACCTTTAGCTGATGGGCATAGCATCCTTGCTCTAACAAGAATCCTTTAGGTTTAACAACATATGTCTTGCTTACATGGTTAATATATAGATGTTATTTTTAGTTTCAATAAATCCACGGAAGTCAACCTCCATGGTTTTAAGGGTAAGAAATGTGTCAAGTACTGAGACTGATACCTAATTCTTAGTACTCAGGAAAGATTTAGGAGAGGAGGATGTTTTGAGTAGAAAACTTCTTATGGACTCAGAAGGGACATTGTGAGTGAAGACTAATTGGATAGAGAAATTAGTTCCTAGACATGTGCAGTAGCTGTGGCTTCAGTGTTCTCTGAAACATTCTGTACATCCTTCTCATTCTCTGGGTGTTATTGTGGACAGAACCTTGATCTTATAGTGAAGAGGCTTGACTTACAGTCCTACTTCTCACCAGAGATAAATTTAAAATTCCAAAATAGGCCAGTTGTGGTGGCCGTGAGCCTGTAATCTCAGCACTTTGGGAGGCCAAGGCAGGCAGATTGCTTGAGCCCAGGAGTTTGAGATCAGCCTGAGCAACATGGTGAAACCTTGCCTCTACTAAAAGTAAAAAAAAAAATTAGTTGGACTTGATGGCGCACACCTGTAATCTCAGCTACTTGGAAAGCTGAGGCCAGAGGATTGCTTGAGCCTGGGCTGTCAGGCTGCAGTTAGCTGAGATTGCGCCTTGGTACTTCAGCCTGGATGGCAGGGTGAGACCCTGTCTTAAAAATAATAATAAATAAATGAAATTTATGAAATAATTTTTTCTACAAAGACATTTTTCTCTTTGCTTCTTAATGCAGTTAAGGGATAGGGTTATAATTGAAAAACACATTTTTTACAGAAACTGTATGGAAAAAATGGATTCTCATGACAATGACTTAAATGCATTTTTTAATCTCAAGGATGATGCTTTTGTTCCAGAAAGATATATTACAGTCAAATTAATTTGTCTTTGCAATGAGACCAATGGATGAAAAGATCTGTGAAGTGCAAATTGTTGTTATTAATTTATAAGATAAAGCACCTCTTGTTTTGGGAACCGGTCCTAGAGCTGACTGTTTTCACATAATCTTATATTGTGGGTAATTATACACAGATATTAATGTGATAAAGATAATTACAAGAATCTATCATTGCTGGGGTTTTGGTTTATTTGATTGTGAACTTTTGGGAACTTTGGATTAGATGATTAACTTACACTGGGTATTTATTTGTTGGCGAGTGCCTGAAATAGTTACTGAAATTAACACAGAGCACGTTTTTACCTTTTCACAATGAATTTGTTTGATTAACAGCATGGTATTTATTCAGTTGGAGATCTTAAATACCAGATGCAAATTTCAAATTATCACTTCAACAATCGAGTTCAAATATTTAACAGATGAGTGCAGGAAAGATTAAGTGGGAAATTTACTTTAAAGGACAAGTGTGTGTGTTAGACAGAGATAGAAGGAACCACCAGTAAATTTTAACCATTTCAGGCCTTATGGTGTGGCAGACACATGGATCATGCAATGGTGATGTTTTTCATTTTTGGAAATTTTCTATTCCTTACAAGTTGTATGTAACTTTTCCTGATACATTAGGAAATGGCATCCCACCTTAGCCTTGTGTAAGCATCACCAAGAGATCTTGTTAAAAATACAGATTCCTACTATGCAGCCATAAAAAAGAATGCAATCATCTCCTTTGGAGCAACACAGATGCAGCTGGAGGCCATCATCCTAAGTGAATTAACAGGAACAGAAAGCTAAACTGCATGTTCACTTAAAAGTGACAGCTAAACACTCAGTACACATGGACATAAAGATGGTAACAGTAGACATTGGGGATTACTAGAGGGGAGAGGCAGGAATAAAGGGTTTAAAAACTAACTATAGGGCACTATGCTTACTACTTGGGTGACTAGATAATTTATACCCCAAACCTCAGCATCACACAGTATACCCAAGTAATAAATCTGCACATGTAGCCCTTGAATTTAAAATAAAAGTTGAAAAAATAAAATAAAATAGCAGAAAATACAGATTCCCAGGCCCGTGTGTTGATAAGCTCCTCAGGTGATTCTGATGCACAGCTTGCTTTAAGAGGCATTAAATTAGGGCATTCCTGTGGCATACCTAGCTTAAAACATGGTGTCTTATGAATTTGCTCTTAAAATCATAAACAAGAAAGCATAAGAAAAGAAACATTGTTCTTTCTCTTTTCCCTTACCCATCAAGCCTGGTTCCAAACTTTGCATGTCTTTTCTCTTTATTGTCAGGGACACTATCACCTTCAAGCTATGTCTTCCCCCAATTTTTTACCTGAAAAAAGAATCATTTACCCATATCTAGAGTAATCCCTCCTGGGATTTAGATTCAACTCATGCTTGAGGGTAGCTCTGATGATAACTGGGCCTTTTTCTAGCTATCTGGATTCTGCTACCTCATTGTACTTCAGTTTATATTGCTGGATTTCTGGATTGTTCCTAAATCTTAGTCCTGAAAATCTGTCTAGTAGTTTTTGTCCCTCTAGGATTAGAGCTCGGTATTGGTTTCCCTCTAGTCTCTTCCCAAGAATGTAAATTTGCTTCAGAACCTGGTCCAGAGGCCAGAACAGTCACAGGTTATTAGGTTTCTCCATGCAGTATGGCATGCTTGACTTCCTGAAACCTATGTCTACTCTGATACCATATCCCTCTCACTCAACTGCCAGATACTCTGTGTTGGACTTCCTAATGACTCCTGACTATGGACAATCTACCTGAGAGAATAGGTCTTGTTCCAACTTCTCATTCTATGTTCTGGTTAGCTTCATTCTATGTTTTGGTTAGCTGAGTCCAGACAGGTGATGTCCTGAGACCTGAACCCACAGTGGAGCATCTATGAACCTCTGTAGATTGTATGAGCAGATTAATCAGGGAAAAAAGCATGCTTTTTATGTAAGTTTTTATTTCCTTTGTCTTTCTCACTGTCTGTATCATGAGACATAAATTTATGCCTCTATGGAGTGGGATGTGAGTCAACTCAAGATAATATACTTGAAAGCTCAGAAAAGGATGATAGGCCAGTCTGGTACAAGATAACATGATGAATGATGAGTGTTCTGATTATATGCTCACTTGGTATAATTTAGACTTTTGTCTATTCTGAGACAATGGCACTAAGGCCGCTTGATCTATCATGCTGGTAACAACTGTGTTCTGAAAAGGTGGCACATCTTGTGACCCCCTCCTAGGGAGTTAAGGCTGTTACTTGATGGTCCAAGAAATGTGGTTTTGAAACAACTTCTCAAAAGATGTTTAATTATGGAATAAGTTGTATTGAACCTTTACTATGTGCTAGAAACTGGACACAGCTGTTTAAAGTTCAGGATTATCTGAAAGGCTTAATGCTTTCTTATGCCTTAACAAGCGTGTAGTTTTACCATCCAGATCACAAGCTTCGATGATGCTGCACTGGACATATCACTCTGGTTACTATCCAGATTCAACAAATCACTCTGGAGTAAGATTAAACTTTTGTGTTCCAATAGAGATTGACCTTCCCCAGACCAACACCAGTGTCTGGGATGGCATCAGTGTCTAAGAAGGAGGTTGAAAGAAGGTTTCAAGACTTACCCTTGGCTGTCCACATGCATGGGCCAGTTCTCTGGGCTAGACTGCGGCAGAACTTATCTTTCAGTCGAGGCTGATGGCAGAATGCTAGCTATTGAGGCCTTATTTTGTTTCTTAAGATAGGCATTCATGTAAGTGAGTATGAATTTAGGGTGTACTGAAGCTGAACAGACTTCTGCATTAACATTCTTGTCAGTATCCCTTCAGGGTCAGATGGATAATGGAAGGGTGAGTCCCATATGTCCCCTTTATTATGCATCTGGAAACTGCCAGCTGAGTTGACCCTCCTCTGTGATCAACACTGCATCTGTTTTCAGATTATGTCAAGGCTCCAGAGCTCTGTTTAAGTAGAATATTGCTCTAAGTCTCCATTTGTCTGACTCAGTCACCTAACACAGAAAAAAAAAACTGAAATAAAAACCTCATACAAGATTCTATAAAAATAGTCACTAAGTCCATTCTAATAAACATGAATGGTTCTGTAAACTACAGATCAAATTCCTCCTCCCACTCTCTTTTTGGCTCATGAGTAATTATCATGGCAAGAGGATGGAAAACTGCTTAGAGGACACAGATATCTGTTAATTAAAGCCATCAAAGGTCACAGAACTCCGATTTTCCATATTAATGAATAGCTATTGATATTTGTAGAATTCTTGAAAATGTACCTCTATTTTCATATGTTTCATCAACTGTGTTTGTGGGTTTGTGGGACTTGGTAAAATAAGAGTGGAAAGACAACACCTTTTGGCTCACCCCAAGTGACAGTCAACAGTTAGTCTCATTTCTTCTCAAAAAGGGAATTTGAAGAGTATAGGCATTCAGAAGTGTGTTAACTACTTAAGGAAATATAAGGAGAAGCTCTTGGTTCACAGGCCCACTTTTCTTGGGTAGAATTATGTTAATAACTAGAACGAAAACATATTTCAATCACTACTACTTGAACATGCATACTTCTGTAGCATTTTTCATAATTGAAAAGAGAAATGTGAGGGATTGCATTCACAGCATTCAATACCATAAATGCTTATTTCTGAACTGTGATTGTGTATTGTTTCATGGCTCGTGCTGACATGTGCTTAATTCCTGTCATAGCCAGAATGGTGTGCTCTGGGCTGATTACATTTTGACGAAACTCTGTACGGAGATTCTAGGAATGGCCAACATATAATAAGTTTGTGTGTGTATGTGTAAATATGTTAACCATGTTTAGACTTCTATTAGATATTTAAGATGACATGTGACATTTTCCTAATGTTTAAAACCATATTCGCCAGTTTAGACTCAAGTTTGCTAAAATAAAGAAGACATTCACCAAGCAAACAGGCTTTTCTCTTTTGACTGAAAACAGGCATGTCTAAAGAGTCCCCATTTTATTGCTAGTGATATAATAAAGAACCATAGAAACTGGGATGGAAGAGGGTGAAGACCTGAATCTGTACAGAGATTGGGGGTGTTTCTCTAGATAGCAACATTTAAAAAATCAAAAGAAAGAGCAGGCAACATGCAGGTAATAAGAATGTAGCAAATGATAGATACAGAAATAGAAAGGGAGGGAGGGAGAGAGAAAGAGAAAGAAAACCACAAGGGCTTTGTAGTTCCTACTCTTTTTCCCTTCCATTAAGGCTATCAAAAGTAAGTTGCTTATTTCAAAACAGCAGGGAGCTATGAAGGAGCTATGATGTCCCCTAGGCAGAGAAATTTCCTAACATATCTGAAATCTTTTACTGTTTCTTCCCCATTGTCTTTAAGAAATAGTCCAAACTCCCTCAAGTGGCTATAAGGTCGCATATAATCCAGTCCCCACCTACCTCTTCAGCCACATTTGTGCTTTTACTTTTTTCATTCTGCTCCTGTCAAACTGACATTCTTTCATTCTTGATCTGCCATATCCTCTATGGAATCTGAATCTTCACAACCTGATATTCCATACTTGATTATTCTTCTTTTCTCCCTACATGTGTCTAAATGCCTCTTGTCTTTCTGGTCTCAGCTTGGTTATCATTTCCTCAAGGAAGACTTCCCTGATTTCTCCTCTGCCTGATGAACTCAGGTCGTCTTCTCCATATTCCTATAACACTCAACTTTTTTTTCATAGCACTCATTGCTGATAAATTCACCTGTTTAATGCTTGCCTTTTCCATTACACTGTAAGCTCCATGTGTTTACTGCTATATGCAAGAATTAGCCTGATACCTTCCACTGGGTTTGTGACTAAATTTTCTGATGGCACTAGAAGTAAGACAATTGAGGCCCCAGGGTAAGTGAAAACTTGTCTGAAAAAATGTGAGGAATAATAAACACTCATGGGTTGTTGTGACATAAGACATGTAAAACATCTACTGAAGTTTCTGGTACATAGGACTCATCAATTTGTACCTTGTAAGTAGCTTTGTGTCCTTTATTTAGAATTAAGCAGTATAGAAATTGATAAATATATATCTCTTCTTAGACATATCAAAGTCTTTAAACTCAGCAGATTCAGACTCATACTTGGGATCTCTTTACAGTTCTTTCCCCTTTCTCTTTATTCTTTTTATTCTGGTCTTGTCTCTGAGAATCATTCCTCATACTATAAGAAACACATGTCCTCTTATCTTTTCCAGCAATCTTGCTCTTCCCTATTTTACTTTTACACATTGTTCAGTTCTTAGCTGAGAAGTCACTTACACATGGAAGTCAATCATTACTTGCCTGCAGTCTAGTATAGCTCTCACTATTATATATGCTCAGTATCTCCTTGTAACTTTCCTGTGAAGTGTTTATCACAATGGTAATTTTATATTTATTTGTGTACTTTTTTGGTTGTCTATCTTTCTCATTAGATTACAAGGCCCATGAAAAAAGGGACCAAGTCTTTTTGTGTTCAACGTTGTACAGTGAGCCTGATATATATTTGTGTTGGTGAGTGAATACACATATTTCTCCATTATCTGTAGTTATAGCATAAGGGGTATGTTTTGGTTTTAGAAACACAAACTTGACTCACATTTCTGCAGTGCGGTTGTTATACAATATGGTAAATCCACAGATATAGATATATGTATATATATATAACAGATACTATATATATGTATGTATTGATATGTATATAGTCATCTCAGTATACTCAGTACTCAGGGGATATGTTCACGGCAGAATCGCCTGTACAGGTATTGCCTGCAGTGGAGACTTTGACAATTCTAGTGCTCATATTTTGTGTCACCTTCTTGGTAAACTTCTCTGCCCCCCATTCCCCTGGAAACAAGTTTTGCAAGTCTTTCTCGTGCAGTCACATGCTACCTACTGACGTGCTCTTAGGGTTCTTTTGTTCATTCATAACGTGCCTAACTTTTCTTTCAATCTTGGGTATAGTTTGTCTTTTATCTTTAAAAAATACCCATTCTTATACCAGAACTGGTGAAATTTAGTTAGTCCTGTATCTCTGTTACAACCTGACTCCTGGGAAATCATTAGTGCTACTCCTTACACCCAAAGACCATCCAATTTTTGTGTGTGCCTTTTACAGTTTTTTTCTGTTACTGTGGCTTTTCATTTCACCTATAATAAGTCTAAATTCCCTACCATGAGCTATAAGTTCCTGAAGAGTCTGGTCTCTGTGTACCTCTCCTGATGCATTTGCTGTCTCTCCCCTCCTTTCCCACTGTACTCTAACTATGCTGGCCTGTAGTTTGAAAAATATAGCAGGTTTTTTTTTTTTCTTTTTTCTCCCACCTCTGCAGGTTTGGATTTGATAATCCATCTGGAACACCATTACCCCCAGCCTTCACATGTGAGGCACCTGAATAAAATTTAATATTCTCAGGAATGCTTTTTCTGGCTATCCTACCTAAAGTAGGCTTACTTTTTAGAGCACTTAAAATGATAACATGTAATTAATTAATTTGTTTATTCACTTTTTGGGGGGTCTGAATCCCCTAATATAATGCAAGCCCCATAAAGCAGGGCCTATAAAAGCTTGACCATTTTCACTTCTCAGCATCTATAATGTCTGGTGCGAACATGGGAACATTAGGATTAAGTCCTTAAGATAAAGTATTCTTTATTACAAGAAAATTTATTTAGCCCAATCAAATTTACAAAATGATAGACCGCCTAATGAAATCACCTTCTTCATCTAAGAGTACATGACATGTACTGCATACAGACATAGCCTGCAAACTGCACCATTGCATGTTAATTGTGTTATACATCACAATTGGAGCATAGGAGGAGGGCAACTCATTCTGGAAACTGGGGACAAAATGACACAAAAGTTGGCACATTGCATGAGACACAAGTCCCTCCAGTGAGCCGTGAATTCGCAGCTTGAGAAGTGCTATAAAGTATGACATATAGCCTTAGTGTCTGTTGAATCCTCAGTCCCTGACATGAGACCTGGCACATGGTAGGCTCTCAAATATCTGTTGAATGGACAAATGAATCCATATAACATGCCACAACCTGGTAATCTTTATTTATACTGAAGCTATTTTTATTACTCAAGTTAGTCATTTTTTTTTTCTTGCTAAAACAACATATTGCTGATTTTATGACAAAAGTCTGTAGGGAAACATGTCTCACTTTATAGCCAATTTTGCTGAAATGTATTGGACCTGCAAAGCAAGAGATGTTTATACTTTGAAATATGCATTGTCATTTACTCTTCAAAAGCATAGTAGTTTTCCTTAGCTGTTTCTTGGTTTGATCAGTCCCCAAAGCTGAAAAAAGGAAAGAAATGGAATGTGTGTAAGCATTAAACTATATTCTGGCAAGGTGACTTACACTTAGTTCATTGTAAGGTAATTATTAATGAACAACTGCTTTGTCTAGGTAATTGTTTTCCTCATAAGTTATTACTGGCTTATGAAATATAGTAATTCCAGGAAAGAGAAAAATGTTCTCAGTGTTCCTAGCTCAAAGTCTAATCCCAAACATTATTAAGTAAATTAAAAGTGCTGTTAAGACATCATTTTCATCTGTTACATTTCTACAATTAAAATATAATACAAAATAACATTAAGACTGCCAGAGGTATGGTGTTCTTAAAAACATTGCTGTGGGTGTAGAAATTTGTGTAATGATTTTGAAAGCAATTTAGATATATTTACCTCTAAAATGTCACTGTATTTTGAACTAATAATGTGCCTTTTAGAAGTTAGTAATACAGATACAGAGTTTTACACAAAGGTTCGTGTATTACAATGTTCATCACAGCATCAGTAAGAATAACAGGAAACAATATAATCTCCAAATATTAGGGATGTGGCAGTATAAATAATGACGTATGCCTGTTATATAATCCTGAATGTCCATAAAAGTTACTGTTTACAACTACAAAGACTATTTAATGACATGCAGGAAATGCTCAGTTGGTAAAATTAAGTGAAAAAGGTAGTAAAGGAAGGAGTAAATGTAGAAGTGGTAGATGAGCTCTCTGGTGGAATCTAGTCTGTAAATTTGTTTAGTTTGCCTCACATGGTGTTAATTATTTAAATTCATTTCCAATATTTAAAAATTAGGATATTAGGCCGGGCGCGGTGGCTCATGCCTGTAATCCCAGCACTTTGGGAGGCCGAGGCGGGCGGATCACGAGGTCAGGAGATCGAGACCATCCTGGCTAACACGGTGAAACCCCGTCTCTACTAAAAATGCAAAAAATTAGCCGGGCGAGGCGGCAGGCGCCTGTAGTCCCAGCTACTCGGGAGGCTGAGGCAGGAGAATGGCGTGAACCCGGGAGGCGGAGCTTGCAGTGAGCCGAGATCACGCCACTGCACTCCAGCCTGGGCGACTAAGCGAGACTCTGTCTCAAAAAAATAAAAAAATAAAAATAAAAATTAGGATATTTTACTTTTAAACAACTGTATGTTCAGGTCCTTCCTAAAATTCTAGATATTGGGTAGCATTCATGGCACACCACCTGGGAGCAGCAATCAGCTGGAGTTGGGAAGGCTGGAACCCTAGACCTGGCAGGTGCTCTCCGGCTGGCCACACTCCCCAGCACTCCTGACCATTACCCCTGACCTGTGGCACTCGTGGATGTCGCCTTCCTGGCATTTGAATTCTTGGCTGCTATGCGGCATGATCCTTGTGTGGCAAAGTACACATACATATGCATGATATGCTACAAAAACTCCTCAGGGTGATAGGATAATGGGTGATTTTCATTTTCTTCTTAATAGTTTTTGCATTTTCCAAATTGTATAACAAAAATATGTATTACTTTTCTGATTAGAAAAGAGTTTTTTTTTTTTTTTTTTTTTGAAGGCAAATCATTAAACGTCATGGAGCACCATGCTAAAAGATTATAAATGGCAGATGTTAACAGCAACCTTGGGGAAAAATTACATTTCTGAATTCCCTTAACCAAAATAGTGGACGAGGTTATTGATGCCTTTTCATTCACAGTGGTTTTGTTTCCCCACCTTATTTAATAAAAATACATTATTGAAATATAAATGAGATGGAACAGTCTTACTAAATTGCTTTTTTTCCCTACAAAGTATTGTATCTTCACCTCAATTCTAAATGAATAATAGCCTCAACCTTATAGTAAACCATTTTGCTCACTGTTCAAGTAGTAAATATTTCTGATAATATGAAGCGAATAAATGAAATTATTCTCTTTCAGATCTTTGATTTTTGTGGAGAATGAGTTAAACTTAAATTGTAATTAATTCTAGTGCATTAAACTAAGTGAAATGTAAGGAACATGCATATCCCTGAATTGATGACATAGACATATAATCAAAAGGATTTTGTTTTCTGATTGTAAGTAGAGATTTATAGGAGTGAATTCTTTTTTAAAATAAATTTTTATTTTATGAAAGTGATAGTCAACCATGCATAATATACTTATTTTCACTTTTACTAGGAGTTATAATTATAGGTCAGAGATTTTTGTTTTGTTTTCCTTTCTAGTTTTACAAGAATTTGAGGGCCAAAATAAAAAAGCTTGTATGTCTGTAATTTTTCCACCTGGCCAGTTACAGCAATGAGATTCTTATACATTTACTGGTAGATAAAATAACCAACAAGTATTTATTGAGCACCTAATACAATGTCCTAGGGAAAATCCATAAAAAACCTATTCTCTGATTTCTGAGAAATTTTCATTGTATATCAAGCTCTGGCAGTGTGAATATAAACAATGATATGCTATTAGAGGTTCCATGAGACTGTAATAAAATGTACTTTTCTCTCTTTATCAATACAACATATAGTTTTTAAGTAGGACTATGACCTAATTAAATCTTGCTTTTAGAGATAGTACTCAGGATCTGGGTGTTACAATCATACAAGTGGATTTAACCCAGAAGAGTAGATGGAATCATATAAGAAAGTATATAAAATTACAGAGAAGCAGTCAGTCATGGTGGCAAGGAATTGGAGCGTTCAAATTATTTACTTATAATGCAATTATTATATTGTTAGGTTTACACTCATTATCTTGCTCTTTTAAAATCTTTTTTTCCTTCTTTCCTGTTCACATTAATTGGCCAGGTTTTCATATTACAATTTATTTTCACCATTGGATTTTTTAGCTTTTATGAAATATTTATTTTTTATTTTTTAAATTAATATATTCCTTTAGCGAGTTTTAGATTGAAATAAAAATTGGGCATATATAGGCTGGGTGCAGTGGCTCATGCCTGTAATCCCAGCACTTTGGGAGGCCGAGGCGGGTGGATCGCCTGAGGTTAGGAGCTCGAGACCAGCCTGGCCATCATGGCAAAACCCCGTCTCTACTAAAAATACAAAAATTAGCCGGGTGTTGTGGTGCATGCCTGCAGTCCCAGTGACTTGGGAGGTTGAGGCAGGAGAATTGCTTGAACCTGGGAGGCAGAGGTTACAATGAGCCAAGATCACCACACCACACTCCAGCCTAGGCAACAAAGTGAGACTCTGTCTCAAAAAATACAAATGAAAATGAAAATAAATAAAAATTAAGCATCTAGTACACAAAGTTCCAATATCATTCTATCCCCTCATCCCCCACTTCATAATTTAACCTGTTATTAACATCTTACATTACTGTGGTACATTTGCTAAAATTAATGAGCAAATATTGATACATTATGTTTCTTTGGAAAAAATTACACATATTTTACAGTGTACACTGTACCCAGTGTGTAGTCTTTTATTTCTCACCTCCCTCCCATTCTTCCCCCAACTCCCCAAAGTCCATTCTATCATTCTTATGCCTTTGCAACCTTATAGCTTAGCTCCCTCTTATGAGTGATACAATATTTGGTTTTCCATTCCTGAACTACTTCACTTAGAATAATGATCTTCAACTCCATTCAGGTTGCTGCAAGTGCCATTATTTTGTTTCTTGGTATGGCTGAGTGGTATTCCTTAGTATATATGTACCACATTTTTTTTATTCACTCGTTGGTTGATGGGTATTTAGGCTGGTGCCATGTTTTTGCAATTGTGAATTGTGCTGCTATAAACGTGTGTGCAAGAGTCGTTTTCATATAATGATTTATTTTCCTCTGGGTAGATACCCAGTAGTGGGATTGTTGGATACAATGGTAGTTCTACTTTTAGTTCTTTAAGGAATCTGCATACTCTTTTTCATAGTGGTTGTACTAATTTACATTCCCACCAACATGGTAAAAATGTTCCATTTTCACCACATCCACATCAACATCTGTTTTTGTTTGTTTGTTTGTTTTTAAATTTTTAAATTATGGTCACTCTTCCAGGAGTAAGGTGATATCTCATTGTGATTTTGATTTACATTTATCTGATAGTGATTTTGAGGATTTTTTTCATATGTTTGTTGGCCATTTGTATATCTTCTTTTGAGAATTGCCTATTCATGTCCTTTGCCCACTTTTTGATGGGATTAATTTTTTTTTCTTGCTGATTTGTTTGAGTTTCTTATAGATGGTGGATATTAGTTCTTTGTAGGATGCATAGTTTCAAATATTTTCTCCCACTCTATGGGTTGTCCATTTTACTCTGATGATTCTATCTTTTGCTATGCAGAAGCTGTTTAGTTTAATTAGGTCCCATCTGTTTATCTTTGTTTTTGTTGCATTTGCTTTTGGATTCTCGATCATAAACTCTTTACCTAAGCCAATGTCTAGAAGAGTTTTTCCTATGTTATAGAATTTTTGTGGTTTCAGGTCTTAGATTTAAGTCTTTGATCCATCTTGAGTTGATTTTTGTTCAAGGTAAGAGATGATGATCCAGCTTCATTCTTCTACCTGTGGCTTGCCAATTACTCCAGCACCATTTGTTGAATAGGGTGTCCTTTCCCCATTTTATATTTTTGTTTGTTTTGTTGAGGATCTGTTGGCTGTATTTGGCTTTATTTCTGGGTTCTCTATTCTGGGTTTTCAAATATTTGGCTTTATTTCTGGGTTTTCTATTCTGTTGCATTAGTCTATGTGCCTGTTTTTATACCCGTACCATGCTGTTTTAGTAATGATAGCCTTGTAATATAAAGTCAGGCAATGTGATGCTTCCACATTTCTTTTTACAATATTAATTCTATCCAACCCCGCAAGCATGGAAGGTGTTTTCATTCGTTTGTATCATCTGTGATTTCTTTCATCAGTGTTTTGTTGTTTTCCTTGTAGAGATATTTTACCTCCTTGGTTAAGTATATTCCTAAGTATTTTATTTTATTTTTTTTTGTTTCTGCTGTTGTAAAAGGGGTTGAGTTCTTGATTTGATTCTCAGCTTGGTCACTGTTGGTGTATATCAGTGCTACTGATTTCTGTACATTCATTTTGTATCTAGAAACTTTACTAAATTATCAGATCTATGAACTTTTTGTGTGATTCTTTAAGGCTTTCTAGGTATATGATCATATCATAAGCAAACAGTGATAGTTTGACTTCCTCTTTACCAATTTGGATGCCCTTTTTTTTAGTTTCTCTTGTCTGATTGCTCTGACTAGGGCTTCCAGTATTATGTTCATTAGAAGTGGTGAAAGTGGGAATCCTTGTCTTGTTCCAGTTCTCAGGGGGAATGCTTTCAACTTTTTCCCATTCAGTATAATATTGGCATTGGGTTTGTCCTAGATAGCTTTTATTACCTTGAGGTATGTCTCTTCTATGCGGATTTTGCTGAGGGTTTTAATCATAAACAGATGCTGAATTCTCTCCAGTGCCTTTTCTGCATTTATCAAGATAATCTACATTTTTTTCTTTAATTGTTTATGTGATGTGTTTCATATTTATTGATTTGTGTAAGTTAAACCATCTCTTCATCTCTGGTATGAAACACACTTGATCATGATGTATTATCTTTTTGATATACTATTGGATTCAGTTAGCTAATATTTTCCCTTTTTATTTTTCGGAATAGTATCAGTAAGATTAGTACCAACTCTTCTTTGAATGCCTGATAGAAACCAGCTGTGAATCCATCTTATCCTGGACTTTTTTGTTGTTGTTGGCAATTTTTAAATTACTGTTTCAATCTTGGTACTTATTATTGGTCTGCTTAGAGTTTCTATTTCTTTCTGATTTAGTCTAGGAGAGTTGTATATTTCAAAGAATTTATCCATCTCCTCTAGATTTTCTAGTTTGTGTGTGTAAAGGTGTTCATAGTAGCCTTAACTGATCTTTTGTATTTCTGTGGTTTTGGTTGTAATATCTCCCATTCCATTTCTAATTGATTTTATTTGCATCTTCTTTTCTTGGTTAATCTTCTTAATAGTTTATCAATTTTGTTTATTTTTTCAAAGAACCAGCCAGCTTTTTATCTTTTTGTTTGTTTGTTTCAATTTCATTTAGTTCTGTTCTGATCTTTGTTTGTTTTTAATTTAATTTTTATTTTTTTGCTGGGTTTAGGTTTGGTTTATTCTTGTTTTCCAGTTCCTTGAGGTGTGACCTTAAATCGTCTATTTGTAGTCTTCCAGACTTTTTGATGTAGGCATTTAAGGCTATGAACTTTCCTCTTACCATCACTTTTGGTGTGTCCCAGAGGTTTTGATAAGTTGTGTCTCTATTATCATTCAGTTCAAATAATTTTTAAATTTCCATCTAGATTTTATTGTTGACTCAAAGATCATTCAGGAGCAGATTATTTAGTTTCCATGTGTTTGCATAGTTTTGAGGGTTGCTTTTGAAGTTAATTTCCAATTTTATTCTATGTAGTCTGAGATGGTACTTGATATAATTTTGATTTTCTTAAATTTATTGAGACTTGTTTTGTGAACTATCATATGGTCTACCTTGGAGAATGTTCCATATACTGATGAGTAGAATGTATATTCTGCAGTTGTTGGGTAAAATGTTCTGTAAATACCTGTTAAGGTCATTTGTTCTAGGGTATAGTTTAAGTCCATTGTTTCTTTGTTGACTTTCTGTCTTCATGAGCTGTCTAGTGCTGTCAGTAGAATATTGAAGTCCCCCACTATTATTGTGTTGCTGTCTATCTGATATCTTAGGTCTAGTAATAATTGCTTTATAAATTCGGGACCTCCAGTGTTAGGTGCATACAGATTTAGGATTGTGATATTTTCCTTTTGGACCAGTCCTTTTATCATTACATAAGTCCATTTTTGTCTTTTTTAACTATTGTATGTTTAAAGTCTGTTTTGTCTAAGAATAGCTACTTCTGCTCACTTTTGGTGTCTATTTGCATAGAATATTTTTTCCCACTTCTTTTGCCTTGATTTTATGTCACTCCTTATGTGTTAGGTTAGCCTCTTGAACACAGCAGATAATTGGTTGGTGGATTTTTATCTATTCTGCCATTGTGTATCTTTTAAACAGAGCATTTAGGTTATTTACATTCAATTTTAGTTTTGCTATGCGAAGTACTGTTTTATTCATTGTGCTAGTTGTTGCCCGAATACCTTGTTATTTTGTCCTTATGTTATTGTTTTATAGGTCCTGTGAGATTTATACTTTAAGGAGGTCCTATTTTGGTGTGTTTTGAGGGTTTGTTTCAAGATTTAGATCTCCTTTTAGCATTTCTTGTAGTGCTGGCTTAGTAGTAGTGAATTCTCTCAGCATGTGTTTGTCTAAAAAAGATTTTATCTCTCCTTAATTTATGAAGCTTAACAGCTTAATTTTGCTGGATACAAAATTCTTGACTGGAAATTATTTTGTTTGAAGAGGTTAAAGATAGAACCCCAATCCCTTCTAGCTTGTAGGATTTCTGCTTAGAAATCTGCTGTTAATCTGATAGGTTTTCCTTTACAAGTTACCTGCTGCTTTTGCCTCATAGCTCTTAAGATTCTTTCCTTCATCTTGACTTTAGATAACCTGGTGACTATGTGCCTAGGTGATGATTTTTTTTGCAATGAATTTCCTGGGTGTCCTTTAGCTTCTTGTATTTGGATGTCTAGATATCTAGCAAGACCAGGGAAGTTTTCCTTGGTTATTCTCTCAAATATGTTTTTCAAATTCTTAGATTTCTCTTCTTCCTCAGGAAAATCAATTATTCTTACATTTGGCGATTTAACATAACCTCAAATTTTTTGGAGGCTTTGTTCATTTTTTAAAATTCTTTTTTCTTTGTATTTGTCTGATTGGGTTAATGTGAAAGCCTTGTCTTTCATTTGAAAGCCTTTGAAGTCCTTGTCTTTAGCTCTGAAGTTCTTTCTTCTATTTATTCAATCCTATTATTGAACTTTCCAGTTCATTTTTCTTTCTTTAAGTGTGTCTTTTATTTCCAGAAGTTGTGATTAGTTTTTTCTTCATGATATCTATTTCTCTGAAGCATTTTTCATTCATATCATATATATTTTGTAATTTCTTTATGTTGGTTTCACCTTTCTCTAGTATATACTTGAGTAGCTTAATAATCAACCTTCTGAATTCTTTATCTGACAATTCAGAGGTTTCTTCTTGGTTTGGATCCATTGCTAGGGAGCTAGTGTGGTCTTTTCAGGGTGTTATAGAGCTTTGTTTTGTCGTATCATCAGAATTACTTTTCTGATTCCTTCTCATTTGAGTAGACTATTTCAGTGAAAAAATCTGGAACTCAAGAGCTGCTGTTCAGATTCTTTTGTCCCATAGGATGCTCCGTTGATGTGGCACACTCCCCCTTCACCTAGGGATGGGGCTTCCTGTGAGCCAGAATGCAGGATTGTGATTGCCTTTCTGGTCTAGCCACCCAGCCAGGCTACCAGGCACTGAGCTAGTACTGGGAAATGTCTGTAAAGAGTCCTGTGATACAATCTGTCTTCAGGTCTCCAAGCCATGGATACCAGCACCTGCTCTTGTGGAGACGGCAGGGAAGTGAAGTAGACTGTGTGGGGCATCCTTGGTTGTATATATGTTTAGTGTGCTGGCTTTCTCAAATGTTCACTAGCAGCGAAGTTGTCATGTGGACAGACTTGGGACCACTGGTTAGCCAGAATGTGGAATTACCTCTTGTTTTCTCCTTCTTTGAAGCACGGTTATTCTGTCATGAGTTGCTGAAATGTCCAGAGTTGATTGGCCTCCAGCCAGGAGGTGGTGCTTTGAAGACAGCAGCAGAGTTTTTCACCTGCCTTGAGGAATTTTCAGTGGCCTGCCACTTCTTCCAAAGATCTGTTAATTCTTTTGGATTTTCTAGTGCGCTTCTGTGGTGGTTCCTGGAGTGAAAGCCCACACTGTGAGTCTCCACATGCTGTTGTGTCCATCCACGTGGGAGCTGAATGTCAGCTCTGTCTCCTCTCTGCCATCTTTCCTAGTATTCCTCACCATTGGATTTTTATGCATACTTTTTAGATGGCTTTTAAGGTTTCTATAGGATTTATAATATGCATCTCTACATTATTATACTACCTCCAAATAATATTGTACTTTTCAGTAATATAACTACTATGTAAAGATCTTTCAATGATATATTTCCATTTCTCCTTTTCTATCATTTGTGCTATTGATGTTATACATTTTATTTCTACCAATAATATAAATGCCAAACTCATTAGTATTATTTTTTACTTAAATAATCAGTTAACTTAAAAATACATTTTAACGAAATATATATGAGGCAAAAGTGCATGTACAATGTTTTGGAGTTCTTCAATCGTTTATGTAGATAAAGTTTCCATCTGGTATCATTTTCACTTGACACCACAAACTTTCTTTACCATGATAGTACAGGTAAGAATATGAGATATTGTTTCGACTTTTATTCCTGAAAACTTATTTTATTTTGCCTTTATTTTTGAAGGACATTGATAGGTCTAAAATTCTAAGATGACAGGTTTTTTTTTTTCTTGATTTTACAGTGTTTTTCTATTGTCTTCTGGCTCACGTACTTTTCGATAAGAAGCCTGTCATTACCTTATCTTCATTATTCTGCAGGCACTGTCCCTTTTGTTCCTCTGGCTAATTTTGTTCCTCTGGCCTGACTTTTTTTAGGAAAATTGATTATGAAGTGTTCTGGTATAGTTTTATTTGTGTGTATCATGCCTGAAATTTGTTGATCTTCTTGAGTTTTTAACATTCTTGAGGAGACCCCCACATAGAATTCTGTAGCCCTTTTGTCTATAACTTTGACACACAATTCTAGCCACATTGGTTTCCCTGAACTTTCATCTACATTTTCTTTTCTTCTTTCTTTCTTTCTCTCGCTCTCTCTTTTTTTTTTTTTTTTTTTTTTTTGAGATGGAGTTCCTCTCTTGTTGCGCAGGCTAGAGTGCAATGGTGAGATCTCGGCTCACAGCAACCTCCACCTCCCGGGTTCAAGAGATTCTCCTGCATCAGCTTCCCTAGTAGCTGGGATTACAGGCATGCCCCACCACGCCTGGCTAATTTTGTATTTTTAGTAGAGACAAGGTTTCTCCATGTTGTTCAAGCTGGTCTCAAACTCCTGACCTCAGGTGATCAGCCCACCTTGGCCTCCCAAAGTGCTTGGGATTTCAGGCGTGAGCCACTGCGCCTGGCCCCTGTGTCTTCTTTACTTAACAAAACTGCTGGGCTTTGCCTGCAATTCCTCTTTCTATACCAACATATGGCAAGGATCTTCAAAGAAGCTAAAATGATGTAGGTCTCATCTTGTGGGTTTTACTTCTCTCAGGGATCTGAGTCCTGTATTGGTTGTTGTCCAGTGTTGAAAAATAATTGCTTTATATATATATTTTTCATTTTTCTAGTTATTTGTGAAAGCAGGGCAAGCATAGTCCCAGTTTCTCTATTATTACCCAAAGAAGAAATCTTAATTTCAGAAGATTAAAATCTTGCAGACTATGTTTTCATGATGTCTCAAAAGCAATCAGGACATAACATACTTAAACCTTAGTTTCTAAATATACTTCTCCACTAAAATGAACTAAGAATCCTGGATAAAAGTCTGATTCTAGAGCTAGGGCAGAATAAGTACAAGATGAACCTATAATATATTGTTTGCTAGCAAGTAAGGACATGGTAAAATTATGATGGACCAGAAAAACACAGAAGCCAGCTGAAGGGAGTCCCATTGACTAAATTTGGGATGATTTGAGCATCAAAATAAATAATGGTAGTAATGGAATATAGCCTATTGAATACAAATGAAAGAGTGAATAAATAAATGCATACACACACACACACACACACACATAAAGGGGAAGAAGGCAAGTTTCTCAGTTAAATACCAACTAATAAACATAGATGGACAGATGGAGTTAGACAATTATTAATGCACACTAAAACTAGTGGCGGAAATTCGTCAGGGAACAAGATATTTACTTAATTCCATAATATTTCCCCACAGTGCTGAAATTCAACAAATACTACCAGAAGCAAATGTTCAAAGCTTATGCCAATGTAAGAAAACCAATATCATGTAACTTTGATGTGATGCATTAAGAAGGACACAACATCACTTTGATGGCATTCCTAATGAAAATGGATAACTTGCATCTAATTGTGAGAAAATATCAGACAAACTCAAATTGAGAGACAGTCTGCAAGATAACCTTCATATTCTCTTCAAAAATACCAAGGCCAAGGAACACTGAGAAAGGCTAAGAAACGCTTCTAGATTAAAAAAGACATGACAACTAAATGCAATGTGTGATCCTAAATTTGATCCTGGGCCAGCAGAAAAATAGCTTTGAAGGTCACTGTTGGAGCAACTGAAAACTGTTAGATGTGGCCTATGAACTAGAAAATGGTATTTTGTTAGTATACAGTTTTATAACTGTACTCAGGTTATGTAAGAGGAGGTCATCATTCTTAGTGTGTGAAGCAAAGGTGTAAAGGAAGATCGTGTTTCCAACTTACTCTCAAATAGTTCAGAAAAAAATAATAATTTGCAAATATATATATGGATACACATATATATGTCTTTCTATCATCTATAGTTTGAATCTGTGCCTTCTAAAATTTATGTATTGGAAACTTAATCCCCAATGCAACTGTGTTGGGAGGCAGATCTTTTTGGGAAGTGTTTAGGTCAGAAAAGACTAAGGGTGATGAAAATTCTATCTTGACAAGTACTTCCATGATTGCATATCAGAGAGAAAGGAACATAGGAAATCATAAACTGGCACTTAAGTCTCCTTGCCAGAATAAGTCACTTTTGCTCATTTTTCCTTGGTTAAAGCAAGTCATATGGACACATCTATTTTCTCAGGGGGTGGGAAGTGCAATCTGCCTGGAAGGAAACTGTGAACAGCTCGAAGGATGCCCACACACAGGGTGTATTACATCACACAAAAGTTATCATGCTTATCAGTTTTCTCAAGGAAATTGTGATTGCAGTTTTCTATGTCCCATTCATTCTTCCATTCAACTCTTCAAGACCAATGTTTCATACAAAGAAGGTATTTAATGCTTATTCACTGAATGAATGGACATCCAGAGACTTTTCTGAGATCCTAGAACCTATGGGATTTGCATTCATGTTTCTGAATTTTTAATCTTGTGCATGTTTCATGGCATCACACAATAGGAATCTATAGAATTCCTTGACATGGTCCCATTCTCATTAAGTTATGATCTGCTAGTAGAAACAATTCCAACTTTGCTATATAAGATAATATTTTATAGACCTCAACCTATATGCAAATAACCCATTTCAAAATTTGCTTGCAGCCAAAGTATGCCAAAGAAATGCATTGATTAAAACCCCGCAAATGAAAACACATTTCATTTTTTTCAACCTGCCATGTTGTTTCACTTTTGCGTTTGAGGGTCTTTCTCTCATCATTTCCCTTTCATGGCTCTTTTCATTACAAACTGGACCCCAGGGTCTTTTAGAATCGTATACCTTTAATAACAAAAGCTAAAAAAAACTTTAAATGACTTCAAAAAGTACAGAAGATATCAAAGTCTAGACAAGACTTCAAAACAAATTTCACCAGGATGGCATATATTCTTGGTTAACTTATGAAATTAAAATATCTGATTGTGGTAAAATGTTTTAGATGCTCATCTATCTTTATTAATGTTGTTATGGCTCATTTCTCAAGTCCCAGTGGAACAATAAACTATTAATGTCATGTTCATCTCTCTTTTGGAATGAGAAGAGTGGAATTGACTGCTGCAACAGTGCAGAGACTCAGAGGGTTTGCCTGTTACGTATATTGAATCATTATCACTCCAATGAAAGGCAACAAAATAGCCAATCTCGTGCAGAGCAGCATGGTTTCCAGTGAGATTTCCAGTGCAAATTAGAATTTCATGTGAGGTAGAGAATGAATAGAGATGATAAATTCAGGAGGCGATGTTCAGGAATAATTCAAATGAAGAGCATCTGTTGTTGCTTGGATCCCAGGAAACTGAGTTTGTTTCTTATTCTGCTGTATATCTGCCATATTGAGGAGCCAAGTCAGTGACTGGGTAAGTGTTGTGGCTAGTTTTACCACCAATTACTGAAGTATGACAAACCCCGAATTGCCTTCCTTGCTCAGACTTCCAAACGCAAAATAGAACCACTTTCTGTACCTTTGATTTGGGATTAAGTTTTGATATTTCCCTGCAAGGGTGAGCAATCTTTAAGCAACAGATCATTTTATGAAGCTTCTAAGATGAGCAAGCCTGTTTTGATAACATAAAATTGGCAGGAACTTGAGCTTGAAATTTGAATAGAGACCAAACTGAGTATCTGTACAAGTTTGAAGAAGCACAGATGATTTTATGCAAATTGTTTGTTTATGGAATGTTTCTCCTGGGCACATCTGCTTGATCACATGGGCTGAAAGTGGAAGGAGAGATAGAAGCTCTTAAGTTAAAGGGACTATTGACTTGCTTTTTTTGGTTTGTTTTTTTCCAGTAGGTAGCAATTAAAAAAAAAAGAGTAATATCTAACATTTATGGAACACTGTTGTTGCAGGACTTTTCCTTAATTCAGCTAAAGATGGGGTCCTTGTCCCATGGACACAAAAGTTTAGGCTTGTGGATGGTTTGAAGGGTGAGTAAAGCAGGGTTTTACTGAGTGAAAAGGGGAAAAAAGGGAAACAGGGACTCTCCCCAAAGCCAGAATCCCTGCTAGAGAGCTTCCCACCTTGCAGTTTGAATCCCAGTTTCCACACGGGAGGAGGAAGAGCCAGGCTCCTCCTGGCTGAAAATGGCATGGACTTCTGTGGCTCCATCCCTGTGTGCATTCCTGGTGCACAGGCCTGTTGGAGTTTTGCCAGGCCACCTGACTCTCATTGTTGTAGGACCTAGGCTAAATGCCTTGAAATTACTTAATGGCACTACTATTATCCTCGTTTTACTAATGAGGAAAGTGAAACTCAGGTAGGTAAGGGGCTTACCATTGCTTCACAGCAGTAAGTGGCAGAGACAGGTTTTGAACCTAGGCAGTCTGTCTCCAGAATCATTTTCTCAGTTATGCCATGGTACGTGGACATTCTTAGATAATACAGAATAACTCTAGAGGATTGAGTTAGTACTTAACACACAAATACAACAGTTTGTTTAAAAGAATTTCAGAAAAGTTCAAATTTTTGCTCTTAAACTCGATAGAACATTCTTTTTGGGACAGGATGGCTCTATTCACTCCCTGGAAATTGAACAGAAAACCTAATTAAATAACAGGCCTCTAGGCTTGTGACCATCAAATCAGAGCCCTTATTAACATCATCAGTGAGAAAGGTGGAAATTCTTATCTCTCTCAAACTAGTACCTCAAATTGAATTATGGAAATTATGGAAGCTTGACATAGATGGTGTGAAAGAGTCTGATTATGTAATGGGAATTGTGCTAAGATATCACATAAGTTAAAATTGATAGAAGGCAGAACTTGAGTTCTTTAAGATTATATAAAAGTAACTTAAGTGTGATGACAGCATATTGGTAATTACATGGAGTTCTGCTTCATGTTTGACATTCTGCCAAACAGAAAATAAACTCAAAATGAAATATATTTTTGTTGATCCATGAAACATCACCCAGTCCTCTGCATTTGCTACCCAGGTTCTCTGTTATGTTGTTTTTAAGCCATTTTCATGGTCTGGTGCTCCTTTTTGACTCAATCCATTTTCTCAGAAATTCTACCAGGAGATCTGATAGCATATCATGCCTATTGTTCATGAAAGTGTTGCTTTTGTTGAGTGTTTGATCACACTTTTCTGTTGGGGACTGAGTTGTCAGTTGCTTATGATATCAGGATAAGATGTATGCCAAGGAAAATGAAAAAGACATATTTGCTAAGCCTGCCAGAGGATATATTGACAATCGTGTCAAAACCCAAAAGCAAGGCTTCAATGGTTAAAATATATATGAGTATTTTTATTTTGTCAAATAATTCCAAGATTTGAAGTCCATGTATTTACCATAATAATGTGAAGACAAGCAATCCACACAAATTGCAACCCCAACTTCTGAAGACATCCACCCAATATAGGAAGGATTAAGATTACTTCATTTTTTCAACATGAATGATTGAATACCCACTGTGTCGTTCACTGTGGTATGCACTAGGGGTAAATCAGACACATTCTCTTAGTTTCCGGTCTAGAGGGTGACAAAGATATGCAAATAGATAAATGAAGCTGTATAATGAATAAGAATGTTATTCTTTACTTCTCTACCCCATAGACTCATTCTTCACCCTTCCTTTCCTTGCTCTGTTCCCTGGGAGGGTGACATCAATGAATTTCCCACTTACTATCTGGCTTCAAGTTGGGTTTAGCCAATGAGTCACTGGCAAGAGATTAGAGGGACCAGTGTTTTTCTTCCTTCCTCTCTTCCTGCTTCAGCATCTACTTTCTGGCAATGACTGTGCATCCCCGTGATTACTCTCCTGGTGTCCTCTGTTTTTCTGCAGCGTCAACTCGCACAAGGTTCTGGGCAACAGGACTTCCTCATCCTTTGTTCCTTCAACTCTCTTAGTTGTAGTGACTTCCATCATTGCTTCTCTCTGACTGCTTGAACATCTCATGTTTATTCCCTTTGCCATGCAACAACCCAGAAATAAATCCTTTATTTAAACTCTCTTCACTTGAATGGCTAAGTTGAAGTTTGTTTCCTCCCCAAACTCTGACAGCTTCAATGATTATATTAGAGATACTAATTGTTTCTATTCATTTATCATTTATTTATTCAACAATCATGGACATATTACTAAGTGCTTATTATGTGACAATTTACTAGGCACAAGGTATAGAGCAGTACTTTCTGATAGAACTTGAAAATATTCTTCACTGTCCAATATGGTAGCCACTAGCCACTTGTGATTACTGAACACTTGAAATGTGGCTATTGTGACCGAGTAATTGAATTTTGAATTTTATTCAATGTTTATTAATTTCAATTTAATTAACTCCATATGCCAATGGCTACAGTATTAGACAGCACAAGTATGGATTAATATTAATAGAGTCCCAAATAACTCTTTTGGAAAGAGGTATGTAAGGAGAAAGCAGGGTTTGCTCTGAGATCTGGCTAGGCAGAAGACATTTGACCTGCCTGTAGATGAGGAGGTCTCTGTATCAGGCAGAGAAATGTGGAGAGTGAATTTTGGGGAGAAGAGCATCTTCTGTAAATGCTAAGAGGCTTTCACATATAGAAGGGCATGTTAGTATCAGAGGACTACGTAGTATTCAGAGTGGTTAGGTCTTAATGATTAAGGGGGATGTGGTGAAAAATTAATTGAGAACATTGAGTTTGAGCTGTATGTTGATGAGCCATATTTTATGTCTGTGTTATACTACTCTTTTATACTCCATTATAAAACCATTAGGTAGGTCATTTTAAAACATAGATATTAAGCAAATATTAATAATATGACATCTTTCTTTTAAAAATATTTCATTGAACTTTCAATTGAAAATAAAACATGATTATTTACAGTATGCTCAATTTTGTTGGCCCTCATTGTTTAGAGTTTAGCTAGGAAAGTGAACTCAGTATTATCATATGATATGTCAGTGATCTAGCTTTATTCAGAGATGCCCCAAGTGCCACAGGACACAGATGAAGGTTCCTGTAGTCAAATCTTAAAAGGATCAGAGAAGAGTTTCTGGACAAGTTGTGAGGTTTGGACCCAAATAACAGATTTGTGTTGTCTAGATGAATTTGTGTAACTGTATGGGGCAGGTGTTGAAGGGGAGGGGTGATGGGAGTGGATCAGAGTGTGTTCCCATTAGAAAACAATAACTGTGACATAGTGAGGGGGAAGGGAAGCTGGAGTCATCTAAAGAAACAGATCTAAACAGACCTAAGTTAGAAAGGACCACTCTGCTTGAGTGCCTCTGTAGAGTGGCTTAGGGAGAGGTAAGACTGCAGTATCAGTTATAAAGCCATAGTAGTAATACAGGGAAAACATAGTGGTATTTAAACACAGGTAATCTATATCTTAGGTTCTGAAAAATACTATGTCTCATATATGATTTTTCCCATTGCCAAAAACTTATTTATGTTTCTCCAAACAATAAAACAATTCTGCTTTTGTTTTGGGTCATAATAATAATAGCTGTTATTTAGCAAGTAATTACTATGTGCCAGTCACTCTTCCCAGCTTTTACATGTTGAGGATTAACTTACTAAATCCTTAGACAACTCTATGGGGTAGGCACCATTATTATCTCCTTATTTTACAGATGAAGAAATGGAGTCTCGGTGAAATTAAGTAAGTTTCCCAAGATTGCCCTTAGTATGTTCCAGAGCAGGATTTCAATACTGGCCATCTGCTTCTGGAGCCAACTCATTAAGTTCTACTCTTTTCTTTAAAATTCTTACAATTACCTTATGTTGATGCTTACTTAGTATTTGTTGGTGAAGTATTGTTTCTTTCTACCTTGAATATTGAGTTAGCTAGGAAGTAAGATAATCTAATGTAGTATTAACTTTGAAATATTTATACCTGTCTTGTAGACTTTGAACAGAAAAGGATGGTCATTTTAAGAAGGATGAAAAAAAGAATAAATGCTAATGCAGCCAACATCATATCCTATTAAGGCATCTGAGATTATTAAATTTACTATACTGCAGTTGTCTACATAATAGTCTCATTAATCAAAATGCTTTTCAGTTTACACATTTCAATGTGAATAGTTTTAAATGCTGAATATAATTATTTTAAAGAGGTTTTAAGGGGACATGGTTGACAGATTTGCAAAGCATCTTTTCTCTCATAGACTAGATCACTGCAAATGAACACTAAAATATGTATGTTTCTGGATGCTTGATGAATATTTGTAGCTTATTGGGAATCTGTATTTATAAGATTTACCTTAAGATCACTCATTGCAGCACAGTGTCATAAACTCTCGTTTCTGTTATAATTATGCTTAAGATAGATTCCAGTAGATTAAATTTGAGATGTCCTTGATGCAAACCGTCCTGCAATTACACTATTCCAAGAGAAACTGTATTGTTCTTAGAAGTATTGTCAAAAGTAGTTGATATAGGATGTAAATTTCTCCCAACTTCAGATATGTTTTACAAAAAAGCACAATTTGGTTAGAGGTTTTGGTTAGAGGTGGGATGCTGTTTGGGTGTCCCCAAAACCCAACACTCATTTAGTTCACAGCTTAGATATCTAATAACTCTTACTACGATGGCCTTCACTTACCTATCCTGGATGCTCATCAATCTTGCAAAATTCCATCAGAGTCACACTACGCATCACAATTTGAAGCAGAATATGCCAACCCATTCAACCTGGTAAATTTCCCATTTTGCCACTGAATCTGACCTCACATTGATTTCCTTTTACAATAACCTGCCTTTCTTATAAATAGCATTCTATTTGTTTGCATTAAAACAAGTACATGCCAATTAAATAAAAATGAGGTGGGAGAGGAGATGAGCTTATGACATTTGGCATCTATTGATATTCTTCCTAAATAAATGCTTTGGATCTCATTCTTTCATTGAAGATTGCATATAAAGAAGCCATAGCATGTACTAGTAATAATAATAATAATAACAACAGAAAGACAATGTTTACAGACATAAACAGTTTAGGTGGAGAAATGTGAGACACCAGAACATGTTTGAGGAGGCAGGATCATAGAAATTTTGGTTGTTTTGAACCATAGAAAATGTGGGGAAATTAATGAAAAATGAGTCTCTAAAAGAGTGTGAAGTCCAGGTCATGAAAATCTTAGATCTATGCTAAGGAAGTTAGATTTTCTTCATTTGCAGTAGGGATCTGCCAAGGGCATTAAGCAGAGAAGCATTCTGTTTTTGCCTTTGTTTTTTGTTTTTTTAGGGACACAGTCTCTCTCTGTTACCCAGGCTGGAGTGCAGTGGCTCAATCATGGTTCACTGCAGCCTCAGTCTCCTGGGCTTAAGCAGTCCTCTTGCCTCAGACTCCAGAGGTAGCTAGGACTACAGGCATGCACCATCATGCCCAGCTAATGGTTTAATTTTTTATAGAGATAGGGGTCTCCCTACATAGATCAGATTGATCTTGAACTCCTGACCTCAAGTAATCCTCCCACTATGGCCTCCCAAAGTGCTGGGAGTACAGGCATGAACCATTGTGACCAGCCAGAAAAAAATGATATAAATGCTAGAAAGTTCACCTACATTTGCATGGTAAAACTATAATCCAGAACTTTGTTATCATTAGATCTATAGCAGTACGAGATTTGGAAACTTATCACTCCTTTCAACAACATATTAAAAGGATCATCCACCTTTTAATATGTTAATCAAGTATTGGGTATTATTTGTTGAAGAACTAGGGGGTCTTCACATCTAAAGCAGCCTGCAGGCAGCATTGACACCAGGCTTCGCACATGGAGATGGTTGGTTTGGTTGAAGCTAAGAATGTTTGGCTGCATTGGAGTCTCTCAATGGAGCTCTGCTTCTTTCTCTAGAGAGCTTAAAGCTAATAGAAATCAATTGAAATTGGGTCAAGTTATCAACAGTGAGCTAAAAATCACAAGAGTGGCTAATCAACTGCTGTCTAGAGAAAATCCCAAGTCAAACATATGGAAAATGAGGCTTATGAATCATAGCTCCAGCTTGGCTTTAGCCCTGAGGCAAATAAAACTAAATCAGTAAAAATATATTCAGTAGAACCATAACTTATTCTAATTCTGTCTAAGGCATCTCAGTTCTAAAAGCAGAGAATCCTCCACAGACCTAAAGAGAACAATTCTTCCTCTATCCCTAGAATCAGACTGGGAATTCAATGCTGGCATCACCCTCTCCAACTGTTGTGATTTTGGACAAGTTACTTAAATGCTCTAGCCCTCATTTTCTTCATCTTAAAAATAAAGAAAATAAAAAATAAAACTGGCCAAATCTGTATCAGAGGGCCTGTATGCTGCAGGAGGGCAGAGACTATCTGTATTATTTCCATAACTGAATCCTCCCTCAGTGAGTAGCTTAGAATCAGGCATATGGCAGGCATCTAACAGATGTTTGTGAAAAGCTAAGTAAGTGAATGAAGAGACAGAAATGTTATAATACACCATGAAAGTGCTTTGTGAGCCACAGATTGCTGTATGTATGGTGACATCATGATGCTTCAGATTCTATAGGTTTATATCATATATAGAAGATCTCCAACCATTTTCCTCTCTCCAAAAAAGCAGCAGCTATTTGCCACTTATTATTTGTTAGACCATCATATTTATTTCCTCATGCATTTCTTATGACAACTTTAAGAAGCTGGAACTGTCATTTTTTTTTTTTTTTTTTTTTTTTTTTTT